>NC_063350.1:32141188-32143722 GCF_021869965.1 Rhincodon typus
GCGAGTGGGAGAAGGCGGCCCGAGGCGAGTGGGAGAAGGCATCCTGACATGAGTAGGAAAAGGCAGCCTGAGGTGACTGGGGGAAGGCGGCTGACTGTGAGTGCAGGAGCAGGCACCCCGAGGTGGCGACAGAGGGGCCGCGGCCCTGGATTGTCGGTTGGGCCGAGTCCCGGAGCAATAGAGGGGCTGCGGGATGCTCTCGGTGGCATGGTGTGGGCTGGGAAGCCTGGAGCAGGACTGTGGCGGCAGCATGGTATAGCAGTGAAGAAGGAAAGTTTGGCTTCCGTGTAAGTTATCCTTTTTTTTACTACTTTATTCTAAGTTAATGTGAATGGTGCTTATGCACAGCAATTGTACACACTTCTCACTGTATTTTGTATTGAATACACGTGACAATAAAGGATATTCAATGATCGTGGTATCGAGGAGTCACTGTCTTGCCCTTGTAGCCAGTAAGAAAATTTCAGGGAATGCTGCTGATCATCCTGATTGTGGACCTAACTCTACGATCCACTTACTTGAGGACCTGTTTTGATACAAACAATGGTCTGATCTTGCATTTATCCTCACTATGGAAAGCTCAGATCTGACCAATCAAAAAAATGGCACAAAAATGCCGTATCGCCTTCATTTTAAATTAATTCCCTTCCTGGAAATCAAAAGCTGAATTGTAAACAAAGGTGCCTTAAACAATAAAAATATACAAACTCTTACCCTTAGCATGAACATGCTAAATACATACAAATAGTATTGGTACAGACTAGAAATTCACACTTTGTTGCAAAGCATTTCTCTTGCACTTCTTAGAGTTAAATGTGTGATTTGTCACTTGGTGCAACACTTTGATTTTAAACAGTCTGTGATGGAAAAGCAATTGTTTAAAAAATTGTTCATGAAGGTGAGTAATTACAGTACAGTACTCTGATTTGCCAATATAACATTGCTAGTGATTTTCTTTATAACATGGCTTAACAATAAATTCCGAAGGGTGTTCTGTGCTATGTATGTTTTTTTTAATTCCTGCACCAGCTCTCATCATCTCCTTTCTAGCTCCAGAAATATTTCTGTGCTGACTTCAGGAAAATGACAGGATAACCAACCTCCCCAGTACTCCCATCCATTTATACTTTCAACTGATGTCATTCTGCATGAGGTATGGGGGAAAGAAACAGAATTCTTAAACCTATTGAATCTTGCAAAACAAATAAGTGAACCTTTGCTATGGTTACAAGAGGATAAGTCATCAAGCTTATGTTATCAACTATAGTTGATAGCAACAAAACTATGCTTCTGGGAACAGCCATGGTTCATAAATGTAAAATTGCCTTCTACATATTGAATGCGAGCCATGGGTATATCCACAAGATAACAACTCAAGACTGGGCAAAACATTTATGTAGAACCCTTCCAGCCATGCCTTAACATCAGTCCATACTGTGATTAAATCCAAACTTCTGTCCCAGTGTTAGTAAATGTTGGAAAATGTGGAACTGCACATCATCAAAGTGCTGCTGACTGTCAGCATGATGACTGGAATTGTTTTAATTTGGAGAGAAATATCTATTAGCAGCCTCTTGGAATTTATACAACAAAATCTGTCTCACTTATCCCAGTGCCAGGCTTTAAAAACAAACCTGATTTGAACACTCTAGAACTCGTACAATCAGAGTTTGCACAGCATGAGTAAAGGCCTTTCATCCCATTGTGTCCATGCACTCATCAAGCATCTATCTATTCCAATCCGATTTCCTAACACTTAGCTCACAGCCTTGCATGCTACTGTATTTCAATTGCTCATCTAAATACTCAAGTGTCTTGAGCGTTACTGCCTCTACTCCCTTTTAGGCAGTAAATTCCAGATACCCAACATCGTTTGGGTGAAAGAAAACCTTTCCTTACATCACTTCTAAACCTCCTGCTTCTTAACTGAAAATTGTGCCCCTGGTTATTGACCCCTGTACTAAAGGGAATTTTTTTTTCTCTATTTACCCTGTCACCTCAATCAGGATTCCTCTCAGTCTTCTTGGCTCTAAGAAAAACAACCCAGCCCATCTAGTCTCTCTTCCCTAGTGGAAACACTCCAGCCCAAGCAAGATCCTGCTGAATCTCTTCTGTACCCTCTCTCATTCAATTACATCCTTCCTGTAGTGTGACAACTAAAACTGCACACATTTCTTCAGCTGTGCCCTAACTAACGTCTTATACAGCTTCATTATAACCTCTTTGCTCTTGTAATCAGTGCCTTGACTAATAAAGACAGGTACTCACTTACCTATTTAACCACCTTATCGACCTGTCCTGCTGTCCTCAAGGATCCCTCCGGTCTTCTGTATTTTCAAGAGTCCTATCATTCAATGTGTATTCCTTTGTCTTGTTATTTCTTTCAAAATGTATGATCTCAAACTGTTCAGGATTAAATTCCATTTGCCAATGTTCAGCCAATCTGATTATCCCATCATATATCATCCTGTCATCCTGAGAATGTGTCAGAGATAGTAGGAACTGCAGATGCTGGAGAATCTGAGATAACAAGG
>NC_063350.1:32144122-32159620 GCF_021869965.1 Rhincodon typus
GGCCCGAAACGTCAGCCTTCCTGCTCCTCTGATGCTGCTTGGCCTGCAATGTTCATCCAGCTCT
The DNA here is from genome assembly GCF_021869965.1 of Rhincodon typus. Lineage (NCBI taxonomy): Eukaryota > Metazoa > Chordata > Chondrichthyes > Orectolobiformes > Rhincodontidae > Rhincodon > Rhincodon typus. Next base: position 32,144,187 of record NC_063350.1, read on the forward strand.
ACACCTTGTTATCCCGAGAATGTGAGAGGGTTTTGTGAGCATGTGGACATTAACTCCATAAGACCATAAGAAATAGGAACAGGATTAGGCTATTCAGTGGCTCAAGCCTGCTCACAACACTCTAAGAGAAGAAGTTCCTCATTGCAGTCTCATATTAGTACCCTTTTATTCTGAATTACGCCCTCTGGTCCTAGAATCTCCCATGAGGGGAAACATCCATAAGACCATAAGACATAGGAGTAGAATTAGGCCATTTGTGCTATCGATCCTGATCTGCCATTCAATCATGGCTCATATGTTTCTCAACGCCATTCTCCTGCCTTCTCCCTCTAACCCTTGATCCCCTTACCACTCAAGAACCTATCTATCCCTGATTTAAGTACATTCAATGACTTGGCCTCCACAGCATTCTGTGGCAATGTGTTTCATAGATTCAGCACCCTCTGGCTGAAGAAATTCCTCCTCATCTCAGTTCTAAAGAATCATCCCTTTACGCTGTACTCTCAAGTCCTAGTCTTTCCTACCAGTGGAAACATCTTCTCCATGTCCAATCTAACCAGGCCTCTCAGTATTCTGTAATTTTCAATCAGCCCATATCATTTCTAAATTCCATCAAGCACAAATGCAAAGTCCTCAACTGCTCTTCATATGACAAGCTTTTCATCCCCAGGACCATTTGTGTAAACCTCCTCTGGACCTTGTCTAATGCCAGCACATCCTTCATCGGATATAAGGCCCAAAACTGGTCACAATATTCCAAATGCAGTCTGACCAGAGCATAATGCAGCCTGAGAGTACATTTCGGCTCTTGTATTCTAGCCGTCCTGAAATGAATGCTAACATTGCATTTGCTTTCTTAACTGCCAACTGAACCTGTATGTTAACCTCAAGAAAAACCTGAACTAAGACTCCCAATTCCTTTTATGCTTCAGATTTCTGGAGCCTCTCCCTGTTTAGAAAATAGTCTATGCCTAAGTGCATACCCTCACACTTACCCACATTGTATTCCATCTACCATATCTTTGCCCACTGTCCAAGCCTATCAAAGTCCTTCTGCAGTCTCTCCACCTTCTCAACACTACCTGCCCCTCTACCTACCTTTGTGTCATTTGCAAACTTAGCAACAATGCCCTGAGTTCCCTTGGCCGGATCATTGATGTACATTGTGAATAGTTGTGGTTCCAACACGGACTCCTGCGGAACTCAACTAGTCATCAGCTGCCATCCTGAAAAAAAACCTCTTTATCCCCACTCTCTGCCTTCTCCATTCAGCCAATCCTGTATCCATCCCAATGCCTTGCTTCTAAACCATGCGCTGTTATCTTATTTAGCTGTCTCCTGTGCAGCACCTTGTTAAATGCCTACTGGAAATCCAAATAGATCACATTCACTGGCTCTCCTTTGTCTAACTTGCTTGTTACCTCCTCAAAGAATTCTAACACATTTTTCAGGCGTGACCTCCTCTTGATTAATTCATGCTAACTGAGCCCTACTTTAACATGCACTTCCAAGTACTCCACAATCTCATCCTTAACGATTGACTCTAAAATCTTACCAACAACCAAAGTCAGGCTAACCAGCCTACGGTTTCTTGTCTTTTTCCTCCCTTGCTTCTTAAACAGGGGTGTTATATTCGCCATTTTTCAGTCCTCTGGGGCCCTTCGGTGATTCCTGAAAGATCATCACCAATGCTTCTACAATCTCTTCAGCTATCTCCTTTGGAACTCTGGGGTGTAGCCCATCTAGTTCGGAGTGATTTATCCACCTTCAGACCTTTCAGCTTCCCCAGCACCTTCTCCTTAGTGATGGCCGCTATGCTTACCTCTGCCCCCGACTCTGTTGAAGTTCTAGTGTGCTGCTGATGTCTTCCACTGTGAAAACTGACGCAAAGTACCTATTCAGTTCTTCCACCATTTCTTTGTTCCCCATTATGACTTCTCCAGCCTCATTTTCCAATGGCCCAATGTCTACTTTTGCCTCTGTTTTGCCTTTTAGATATCTAAAGAAAACTCTAGCAATCTTCTTTTCTTTAACAGTTTACCCGCGCTTCACTAAATATAGTCTACTGTATTTACTGCTCACATTGCAGGCCCCTTTACATTGGGGAGATGAAGCGTAGACTGGGTGACCACTTTGCAGAATACCTACATTCTGACTGCAGAAATTATCCTGAGCTTACCGTTGCCTGCCATTTCAACACACCATTGTGCTCCCTGGCCAACATCTCTATCTGGAGCTTGCTACAGTGTTTCAGCGAAGCACAGCACAAGCTGGAAGAGTAATATCTCATTTTCCACTTGGGAACCCTGCAACGTTTTCGGCTCAATATCGAGTTCAATCATGTTAGGGCCTGAGTACCTTCTCTTAAGACTTTACCCAAACCCCTTGCACCAGACCTTATCATTACATGGGCTGCTACCACAAACAGCCCATTGTCAGCTACTAGTGGTCCCCATTAGCAGTAATTCATTCTCCCACGCTGATCTTTGTCTGCTGAACTGTTTTTCTCTCTCTGGGCTCCGTCTCCACCTATCATTTACCCCTTCCCCCTCCCCTACCCATTCTCTAGCATATATACCAACCTGTCCCTCGATATCATCAGTTCTGAAGATCTGGATCCGAAATGTTAACTCTGCTTTCTCTCCACAGATGCTGCCAGACCTGCTGAGTTTTTCCAGCAATTTCTGTTTCCATTTCCACATTGTTCAGGCCCTTTAAGGTTCCTCCCAATGTGTTTACTAATGAACTTGACAACACCTTTGCTAGTACATTATGTTCCTCTATATTCAGGACAGTACTTTGACTAAAGATACTTCCCAGGATAGTCTTCCTGTTTGAAATTTGTCGAAAGAAAAATATTTTGTTGATATTTAATTTTCAAACCATTTGCATTCACTTGGACAACATCCATATTAATTTCCTATTTTAAGTAGTAGATGGTGCAGTAAACTAGATTAATAGCTATTCCCTAATGAAGTATGTTACTGATTTTGGTCTGAAGGGATGAGTAGAAGATCTATCCCGTACAATTTTTCTAAAAGCCCTCAGGTGATTTTAAACAAAGGCATAGTTTCATCATACAAACAGTCTAATTGACCTCAAATGAGTATTAAAATTACAAATAGTTAGTGAGGCCACTGAGTGAGGTAGAATAATCTCAAAAATGAGAAAAATTACATTGATAGAGTAATACTTGAGATTAAGACACGCATTGGAAAAGAGTTGAAGGAACAGAATCTACATTTAGATGTACTTTACCTGATCTAGATTTCACTTCATTATCTTGCCCACACTCCCCTAAAATACAAGCTGTTGATCTGAGCTAGCCTGTAGGAACCATGAGAGATTGAGTCGTTTTTCCCCGACACGCTGGGAAAAAAAAAATTTGAAGACAAATTAATCTTTTTCACTTTTGTATGTTTCTTTTTGGACAGTTGCAAAATGGTTTTGGAGATAATAGCAGAACAACTAACTTTTTGAAATGGGAAACGATATATGACACAAGATCTTCTGCGTATATTCCAGAAAACTAAATGAAAGTGCATGCATATTAAAATCTCAGTTGCTGATAATGAATAAAAAAGTCAGATTCCAGACTGGAATCTTGTTCGACCATGGGTTTTAATTTTGCAATTTTATTCGCAAGATGGTGAGTCACTAAACATATTAACCAGTGGTTGCCAACGTTCTTTTAACAAAAGAACATGAAAGTTTACTAACACAACAGTGAAAAAGACCTTTTTACATTATATAAGAAATATTTGAAATAATCTGATTATAAATGTCAGAAATAAAGATTCAATCCTTTTACCTTTAACAACAACCTTACAGATACACAAACTTTAATAAAGGGCCACCTGATTTCTACTTTTAAATTCCTTGTTGACATGGCTGTACTTGATTTCCTTCTGATAATTGTCTGCATTCACTTGGTGCTAGCTTCTTTAGTTAACGTCTCCTCATGAGATCCTAAACAACCTGTGAACACAGCTCACTTACACCTTAAACAAAAACAGAAATGCCTGGCAGAATCTGTGGAGAGAAATCAGAGTAAACGTTTCAGGTCCAGTGACCTTTCCTCAGTACTGATGGTAGCTAGGGAAAAATGGTTTTTATGCAGAAGATAGGATGGTGGTGGGAGAATGAGTAAACAATAGGTGGTGATAGAGCCCAGAGAGAGAACAGTTGTACAGACAAATGAGTGGATAACAATCAGCCTGAGATAATGAATAACTACTAATGGGGACAATTAGTGACTAACAATGATTGTATGTAATAGCAGACCATCACTGTACTGTGGTGTCATTTCTTTCTTGTAGAATTTTGCCTTTCTTAATTATGATTTTTAATTGTTAGTTTATATTTGTTCATTGGACTTGGGTAACACTGGCGAGGTCAGCATTTATTACTAATTCTTAATTGTTGTGATTCAGTTCGGCTATCTGTCTGTATGTCATAACAGTTGGAAATACATATTTAGATATAAGAACTGAAGAAAATACTTATTCAATTATCAATATTAAATCCATTTATTCAATGGTCATATAAGTATTTGATATATGGAATCGTAGAATGGTTACAGGCTGTCATGTCCGTGCTGGTTCTCTAAGGAACAATTCACCTAATGCCACTCCTCTGCTCTTTCACTGTAACTGTGACTTTTTCTCGGATTATGATCCATATCACTTTTGAAAGACTCAATTGACCTTTTCCTCCTGATATCACACACTCAGGCAGTGGATTCCAGATCCTGTCCATTCACTCTGTGCAAAAGCTTTTCCTCGTATTGCCATTGATTCCTTTGCCAACTACTTTAATCTGTACCCTCTAGTTTGTGATTCTTCCAACAAAGGGAACAGTTTCTCCTTACCTACTCTGTTCTGATACCACAAGATTTTGAATAACTCTATCAATCTCCTCTCACCCTGTCTTTTCCAAGGCAATAGTCCCAATTTCTCTAATCTCCCTTTTAAATTGAGGTTGCTTGTCCCTGGAACCATTCTTGAGATTCTTTTCTGCACACTCTCTATTACCTTCATTTCTTTCCTAAAGTATTGTACCCTCAGAACTGGAGGTAATAATCCAATTGAGGCCAAGCTATTATTTAAAGGATTAACATCATTTCATTGTTTTTGTACTTTATGCCCCTGTTGATAAAGTCCTGAATGGCATATGCTTTTTTAACTACTTTCTGTGTACCACCTTTAATGATTTATGAACATTATACATCCAGGTCCTTCTGCTCCTACATAACTCACCACCTGCACCCAGTAGAATTGTACTTTTCATCTTATATTTTATATTTTTAGATTAAACATATTTGTTTCTGTGCTCCTCCTAACAAAAATAATCACTTCACACTTCTCTGCATTAAATTTCATCTGACACTTCTGTACCAATTTCCATCAACCTAGATCATTTAGACATTCTACACCATCCTCCTCACATTCACAGCACTCATACATTTTGTATTGTCTGCAAATTTTGAAATAATTCCCTGCATACCAAGGTCTAGCTCACTAATGTATCAGATAGATCAGGGGTCTTAATACCAATCGCTGAGCAATTTCATTATAAACCAATTTTCAATCTGCAAATAACCATTCATCAGCACCTTTTGATTCCTGTCACTCAGTCAAATCATATCCAATTTGCTATTGTCAGTTTTATACCCATGAGGTTTAAATTTGCTCCCAAGTCAATTTTATGACACTATATTAGATGCCTTTTAAAGTTTTTGTGTGTCGCACCAATGGCATTATCCTTACCAATATTTTCTTTTAACTTACCAAAAACCACAGGCAATTTTCCCTTAATAAATCCACATAGTCTTACAATAATTAATCCACTTCTGTCCAAGTGACTTTTAATTTTGAACAAAAACAGAAGTTGCTGGAAAAGCTCAGCAGTCTGGCAGCATCTGTGAACAAAAAATCAGAGTTAACGTTTCAGGACCGGTGACCCTTCCTCAGAACTAGTTCTTCACCGGACCCAAAACATTAACTCTGATTTTTCTCTTCACAGATGCTGCCAGACCTGCTGAACTTTTCCAGCAACATCTGTTTTTGTTCCTGATTTACAGCATCCACAGTTCATTTGGTTTTTATTGACTATTAATTTTGTCCTGACTTGTTGCTTCTAAAACCTTCCCTACCACGCCAAGGTTAAACTGATCTGTCTGTATTCGCTAGTCTTGTCTTTGCACTGTTATTTGAACAAGAGTGTAGCACTTGCAGTTCTCCACTACTGTGGCACCACTTCTGAGCCCAACGAAGACTGGAAGATTATTGTTAATGCCTCCTCAATTGTCTGTTCATTTCTTTCAATAGCCTTAGATGAATCTCATCCAGTCCTACTATCTTATCAACTTTAAATACAGGCAGACTACCCAAGACCTTCTTCTAATCAGTTATAAACTATTCAAGTGTCTGAACTGCCTACACTTTCAACGTTACCTCGACATCAGCTTTCTCCTTGGGAAAGATAAGTGCAAAGTGTTCATTTAGTACCTCACCTATTGCCCCTGCCTCCAAGTGTAACTTTCCTGTTTCATTGTTAAATAGTCCCACTCCTACTCTTACCACCCTTTTACTATTTATATTTTCATAAAAGAGTTTTGAATTCCTCCACGTTGGATGTCAGTCTCTTCCCATACTTCATCCTCATTTTTCCTATTCGTCTTTCCTACTGTACTCAGTTGGCTCTCAATCCACCTGAGAATTGTCAGAAGCATACCTTTGCTGCTTCACATTGTCTCAACCTCTTTTGCCATCCATGGAGCTCTGAATTTGTTCTACCTTATCCCTTCATGGCAACAGTCTTAAGTCTAATTAAACTATGCCTTCTTTAAAAAAAAGTCAAAACAAGTTTTGCTGGATAATCTACAATTGCAGTTTATTTGGATCTATTCTTACACCAGAGTAGATTGCTTTTCCCTAGGAAGTTTTTTTTTGGATTATTCCTTGACCTTTTCCTTAACCAACCTTACTATACAATGATCACTGTCCACTAAATGTTCCCCTACTGACACTTGATCCATTTGGTCTACCTCATTGTTAAGAGCCAGGAACAGCGCTTCTTTCCCAACAGCACTGAAACATATTACTATAGAAATTTTTTCCAAACAAATGCTACCAACTCTACCTTTCTGCTGTTTACTATGATCCTAGCCTTTATGCGCCAAACTATACTGGAAGAATAAACATCGCTATGTGCTGATATATTTGCCTTATATACTTAACCATAAAATGCAAAAGAATGAAATGGTATTACTTATTAGCACTTTATTTGTAAAATTGATTTGGTGAAATTAACTTTGTGCCTTCAGGACAGGGTGTCTTGAAGATTAGAACATGAGAATTCATTAAATATTAAAGTTGGGAAAATTGGGACATTAACTTTTGTCTTTTGCTGAGTAGGTGTATACCACATGAAATCTTTATAGATATGATTCACTGAGCACGGGAAGGTTTGTGGAAGGGTCACTGGACCCGAAACGTTAACTCTGATTTTTTTTCTTCACAGATGCTGCCAGACCTGCTGAGCTTTTGCAGCAACTTCTGTTTTTGTTTTCTTAAGCTAGGCTGAGTGTAGTCAAAATATGGTTGTTATGCAATGGTGCATTGTCAAATTACTATTAAATTTCTTTATATTAAAGAAATCGTTTGATTGAAAGAGTCATGTTGTAATTATAAAGTCATAGTGTTACAAAATTATATAATCTTAAATAAACTGAAGAATCCATATTTTATTTGGCAGTGCTTGACAAATTATTATTTTATCTCCAGAAAACTTCTCAACATTAATTCCAGAAGCAGGGAGCCTTACTTATTCCAGAATGCAGCACTTTAAAGACTTGCTGGACTCACTGCCCATGGATGCCTACACTCACGGCTGCATTCTACATCCAGAATTGACCACAGAATCCATGATCCCAAAGTATGCCACAGCTGAAATCCGCAGTAAGTTAATACATATGGACAACGAATAATACACTTTGGAATGGGGTTAGCATTGTAACTCTAGGATATGGTAGGGTAATTATGGTGCTAGTTTGGCAGTCCAACAAATATTAACTTAAATGCCAAACAGAAAAAGTTATGAAACAGTATTCAATAAATTTGGTAATAAGTAGACTAATACCAAAAAAATTATGATATTGTTACAAAAACCCAACAGAAACATTAGTATCCTTCAGGGTAGGGAACCTATCACCTCTATTGGGCTAGCCTATATGTTTTCCATGGGCATTTTAACAGTTAAAAAGCTGCCAGCAGAACAGTGAACTAGATTGGGACCAAAATGTAGATTGACTGGTAAAAGTAGAAGGCATGGCTATACTAGCAAATGAGTACTTTGCATTGGTGTCTACCAAAAATGAGTCTTTGACTAATGTATTGTAACCTAAGTGGTTACTGAGAAAACTCAGGTTCAGAAAACTCATGGCGATGACAATGTCGGTGGAGGCAAGATGAGTCCGAAGAATGGTGACATAGTTCCAGCAGAGGTGGCACAGATCCAGGACTTGGTAGGCCCACGTACCTGATGGCACAGACGGTGGCATACTGGCTACAGCAGTGTGCAGGGACTCGGGGCACCTGAGTGTTCGTAGACTGAGGAATGGACTTTGTGGCTTTGTTTTTCTGGTGATGAGGACTCATGACAGAGGTGGGGAGTGATCTGGACGTTTCCTTTTCTTTAGCTCTTTTATTTCTGTCTTTAATCCTGCCTTTTGTGTCCTAAGATGGCACTGGAGAATGGCACTGTTGTACAATGTTGACTGTATTCTTGTATTCCTGTACTCAACTACACGTGACAATGAAATCTAAATATAAATCTAAAATGTTAGAGGGACTAAAACCTAACCTAACTCAAGAGAATCTATAAAACTGAGCACCCCCACCCAAAAAACTCACTGTTTAACATCCTCCAAATGAGATGTCTGTCCCACTCTCCTGACCCAAGTAGCCTTGACACTTTCTGTACTCAACCTCACTAAACGCCTTGCCTGACCTGATCCCCACTTGTATCACCCCCAAAATTCCCCCAACTCACTCCTCTTGATTCAACAGCCAAACTTACCACCCAACTTGCCCTGACACAATTTGACTACCCTCCACAATCCAACCTACCCCTTCTAACCAATCCAACCTACCCACTTACTTTTTTGTCCTATCCCCTCACACATTTACCACCATCCCCTCAATCCACCGAACTTCTCCCTGAAACTTTTCAATAAAGTAACTAAACTCTTCGCTTCTCAGAATACAGCAGTTAATGCTGCAAAAATGGGCAAGGCTTTGTGGAGCTTGGGCACAGGTAATACAATAGGTAGTAGGAACTGCAGATGCTGGAGAATCCGAGACAACAAGGTGCAGGGCTGGATGAACACAGCAGGCCAAGCAGCAATCATAGGAGCACAATAGGTAATTGTTTTTGTGGCTCCCAGAATATTTAGATCAAAGGTCTGGGAGAAATTTAACAATTCAATAGACAAGAACTGACTAGTGAGAGAAAGCAACATGGATTTTTCAAGGACACATTGTGTTGACTACCTTGGCATGAGTATTTTGATGACATTACAGAGAAGGAGGATAAGTAGACTGCAGTTGATGTTGTGTATGAGCTTTGTGAATGGCTGCGTCATGAATTCTGGACAGATCCCCATGATTCAGTTCTAGAAACGCTGTTGTTTCCAACATGCTTTAATTGTTTAGATTTGGGGTTTCAGGGTAAAATTTTGAAATTTACAAGATCACACAAAATAAGAAAAATCATAAAGTGAGGAATATAGTAATAGACTTTATGAATATACAGACAAATTGGTGCACTCATGGTTGATGAATTTTAATGCAGGGAGGGTGTGAGGTGCTAAAGTTTAATAGAAATAATGAGGAGAAATAATACATAGTAAATGGAATAATGTTAAAGGGAGTGCAAGACAGGAGAATCCTGGGAATGTTTGTTCACAAATCTTTGAAGCTGGCAGGACAGATTAACAAAACAGTGAATAAAACATATGGGATCTCGAAATTTATAGAAGAGACATGTGGTACAAAAGCTGGAAAGATAATGCTAATCCTTTTTCAAACAGCATCTTGGTCCCACCTGTAGTATTGTGTCAAATTCTAGATCCAAAACTTTAAGAAGGATATGAAAGCTTTGGAGCAGATCCAGAAGAAATTTGCTAGGGATGAGGGATTCAGTTATATGGAATAGACCTGAGAAGTTGGGTTTGTTTTCCATAGATCAGAGGAGGTCAGGAGGAGATTTATTATGTGAATGTTCAGAAAGAATAAATAAGGAGATGGTTTCAATGGCTGAGAGCTTAATAACTAGACACAGATATAAGGGTGCTTAGCAAAGTAACTAAGGATGATGTGAAGAAAAACATTTCTATGGAATGAATGATTAGAATTTGGAATTGACTGCCTGAGAGAGTGGAGGGGAAAGATTCAATACTTGCCTTCAAAAGGGAATGGAATGAATACTTGAGGGAGAAAAAAGAAGTTAGGATATGTGGAGAGAAGGGGGGAGTGGAACTAACTGGATTGCTGTTCAAAAACTGGCATAGATTCAGCGGGTTTCTCATGCTGAACTACACTATGATACTATATGTTTTCAGCTCCACACTGTTAACCCCATGAGACCAATAAAAATGAGATAGAAATACTGTCTTTCAGAGTGAACATACGTAAAGAATGCAAGTGTTCTTGCTATTATTTAATAATCTGATCAGCACAAATTTGCAATTTGCTCAGATCTGCTTCAATTCAACCCAGTAACTTTCCCAAAGTGTTACAGAAATATGTGTAAATAGGGCTTCCAAGAACATTTGCAGCAGTAAATATCATCAAAATATTTCTTGGATAATGTCATGACTAAGACAACACAGTTGAATATACCTTATTTGTCTGTAATAGCTTATATTGGAGACCATTGAAATATATCTGGAATAAATGAATAAATAAATCATCTTCATTTTAATTCTTACATTGCACATGAATAGGTACAAATTGTCAAATATACCTATCTTAATGGATGTTGAAGGTGTATTTCAAGACATTTTGATTCGTCATCTTAGGTTATTAATCTTGTATGAATAGTGCTCATGCTGAATGAACTAATGATCTCAGAGAGTAGATCAAACTGTCCTGAAATTAACCTTAAAAAAAAACCCCAAGAGAAGCATTGTATATACATAAATGTGCACTTACATGCACATGTTCTCAATAACTGAGCAGAAGCTGTTAGTTTCCTGCATTGTTTCATAACCTGAACACACAGCATTTTGATAAAGATAAAACAACAACATGAAATAACATTTACATTGCATTACACATAGTCATTCATGGTGGTTCTGGTACAATGCTCTGTATTTGTTGAAAGTATACATATGAAGGTAAGAAAAGAAGCAGTGGAACTGCTAATGTTATTATTCCATTACAAACTATTTCTTAATGAAGTGGGCATTCTTTTTACTTAGAGATAGTAAGAACTGCAGATGCTGGAGTCAGAGATAACACAGTGTGGATCTGGAGGAACACAGCAGGCCAGGCAGCATCAGAGGAGCAGGAAAGCTGACGTTTCGGTTCAGGACCCTTCTTCAGAAATGGGGGAGGGGGAAGGGAGCTCTGAAATAGAGAGAGGAGGGGTGGGACTGGGGAAGATGGGTGGGATGGTGATCGGTGAGTGCAGGTAGGGAGTGGTGGGGATTGGTCAGTGAGGTAGGAGGAGTGGATAGGTGGGAGAGAAGATGGACAGGTTGTGTCAGGTCAAGGAAGCGGGGATGAGAGGGAGGGTTGGTCATGGAATGAGGTCGAGGGTGGGGAGATTTTGAAGCTAGTAAAGCCCACATTGAGACCATTGAGTTGTGGGCTCCCAAGGCGGAACATGAGGTGCTGTTCCTCCAGTTTCCAGGTGGCATCATTGTGATACTGGAGGAGGCCCAGGATAGACATGTCATCCAGGGAGTAGGAGGGGGAGTTGAAGTGGTTCGCGACTGGAAGGTGTTGTTGTTTGTCACAAACAGGACACAGGTGCTCTACAAAGCAGTCTCTGAGCCTCCGCTTGGTCTCATCAATGTAGAGGAGGCCACATCAGGAGCAGCAGATGCAGTAAACCAGATTAGCGGATATGCAGGTGAACAGCTGTCTGATGTGGAAGGCTTTTTTGGGTCCTTGGATGGAGGTGAAGGGGTGGTGTAGGGGGCAGGCATAGCACTTCCTGCGGCTGCAAGGAAAGGTGACGGGGATAGTGGGGCTAGTGTGGAGAGTCAGATTGCAGGTGGCGGAAGTGGCGGAGAATGATACGTTGCATTCGGAGGTTAGTGGGGTGATACGTGAGGACAAAGGGGATTCTGTCTTTGTTTGTTGCAGGGAGGGGATGTGAGGGCAGAGGTGCGGGAAACACAAAAGATGCAATCGAGAGCGTTTTCAACCACTGAAGGGGGGGAAGTTGCGGGTCCTTGAAATAAGAAGACATCTGTGATGTTCGGGAGTGGAACGCCCCATCTTGGGAATTGGGAGTAGGGATCGCATTCTTGCAGGAAGGTGGGTGAGAGGAGTTGTAGTCCAGGTAGCTGTGGGAGTCGGTGGGCTTGAAATAGATATCAGTTTTGAGGTGGTCACCAGAGATGGAGACAGAGAGGTCCAGGGAGGAAAGAGAGGTATCAGAGATGGTCCAGGTGAACTTGAGGTTGGGGTGAAAGGTCTTAGTGAAGTTGATGAACTGTTCAAGCTCCTCATGGGGGCTTTTTTTAAATTCTTTTTATTCTTTTTATTTATTCCATATATTGTTTCATATTCTCTGAAGAACAGGCCATCCTGGAATGATCCTGTTCCTTTTAGTTTACTTGCTCTCTTCTTTTCCTCCACTATTACATGATCACGGTTCCAGTTTGCTATAGGGTGATAATTGTGAAATTTCTGGCATATATATTTATCACTCTGTACTAAAAATTAACCATTAAAGTATAGGATGTCCTCACTGAATTTATCTTGAGTGTTTTACTAATCCTAATTGTCATTGACTTTACTCAAAGATTAACTGGAGAAGTGAATGTTTAGGTCTTACAAGGCAATTTCCCTATCCTGGGATCCCTACCCTCTGACCATGATAATGTACAAATCCCTCACTTGTTCCTGAGTGTGCCTGGCTGTGACCTTTCGTCACTGAAGTGTTCATGGACCACTGATCTAGCATGTTAAACTTGACCCTGCCAACATTTAGATGAGAATATCAAGCTAAGTCCCCTTGTGCTTGCTCAGCTAACAATATAAGGGGAGATAAGAAGGGGATATTTACCGTGTCTTGGCCAAAATTTATCCTGAATTAAAATGACCATTGATTAATTATTGCAACTACCTGATTGCTGTCTCTGAACCTTTTCTATATGAAGATCTGCTGCTTTGCCTTACAAAATAACAACACTGACTCATCAAAAATAATGAATTGGCTGCGAGCATTTGAAAGATTACCAGAAGCTGTGAAAGGCACTGATATAATTCAAGCACATATTTGGTCCACTGCACCGAAGGAGGTCACTCGGCTGACAAAGAGACATCTAGATTAGTCCCACTTTTGGCTCTTACAGAAATCCAAGAGCATATTCAAAAAATCTTTAAATGTTTTGCAGGCTTTGGTCATTATTGCCCTTACAGACAGTGAGTTCCAAATCCCCAGTACTGTCTGAGACTGTATCATATAAGTGAGATACAGTCAAAATGCTCAAGAACTACATCAGTAGTGTCTATGCGTTTTCTCTTTCTTAGATCCATCATTGGAGGTTGTGCCATCCGGGCTGAATTTTATTTCTTATGTTAAACTTTGAAAAGAAAAACTCTTTATAGGATACCTCCAAATTGAGGCACCCTCTCCTTCCTCCATTCCTCTACATTTTACTGTGTTGACCACTAATGGTGGGACTGTCCAATGTGTGAGTGTTAAAGTGTGTCCAATAAGCCATCCAGCTTCAGAAACCACCTGCCATCTTTATCTGATGTCAAGTGGGCACCCTGGGTTACTCTAATTAGTGTGCTTGTCAAAAATGCCATCAGATTCAAATGTGTGATAGAGTTCAAATGTGAAATGTACCTGACATCGGGATCCCAACTCCAAAATAAAGTTCAGCACCAGACATCTAGACTACAACTCTGAAATTTATATCCTAATCCCATTCCTCTATCAAGCTGTTTGATCAATCCCTAGCTACGTGAATGTATGGTTATGATTAGGTTGCCTTTGGCAATTTTCCTATAGAAAAGCTATGGTATAGTATAGGACACATCATACTAACTACAAACTGAGTTGTCAGATATGATTAGATGGTTGTCATTGGACTAGATGGGACTAGAATGGTTAGGAGCTTGTTTCTGATCAGTGCAGACTTGATTGGCTGAAGGGCCTTTTTCTGTGCTGTAGACCTTTATGACTCAGTTACTGTATGCTCAGTGAAAAGGACTTTCTGAACGAAGTGACTTGTGAGTGGACCAGAGGAAAGAAATAGAATAGTAGAGATCAGAAGCACAAAGCTGAGCTGAGAAAAAAAGTCAATTAAAACCACACGTATAGAACTGTCAGTGGAATGTTGGAAAATTGGTCTTGTGAAATTTTATCTTCAGTACAGAAAGCAGCAACTCAGTTATCCTATACTGAATGGTCTGACCTTGAAATTGCCATCTCATCTCTACAAATTTTTGCATTGTTAGCCATATTTAAATTGTTGTAATCCATATTGAACCCTATTAATTCCTTATCCTGGATAGAATAGTCACATGAACTGGATCGAACTTGCCTGAAAATATCAAAATCAATACAGAACCTGATTATGCAATTTTTACTGTTCCAGTTAGGCTTGCACCAGCATTGCTTCCTTCTTCATTTACTGCCCACTTTTTCAATGACCTCTCAGGCTAGTGGGCATGCATTCAGAACTTTCAAACCTTACTCACACCAATAGGGCTCAAAAGTCTGATTCTGTTACATAGTTTGGTGAAATTATGTAATATTTTAAAAAAATATTTGTGTCAGCGTTCTAGTTAATTTAAAATATATCAGCAAAGCAAGCTCAGCAATCTGGAATTTGTGCTTCTAATGGTTAATCAACAATATTTACATGGTTGCAAATGTTATACATAAGCACTCAGGTTAACCCCAATTGAATGGCAAGCATATTATCCATTAACACTATAGGTTAATTCTCCTTGATTACTTTGTAACCAAGTCTATCTTTAAAAGAACACTACAAATGTCTGCATTATTGGTTTATTTGTGATGAAACTTTCTATTTATATATTTTTTGTACTGAGCAAATGAACAACCTACGACTAACAAAAAGAAAGTTGCTGGAAAAGGTCAGCAGGTCTGGCAGCATCTGTGAAGGAGAAAACAGAGTTAATGTTTCGGGTCCAGTGACCCTTCCTCAGAACCTTCCT
>NC_063350.1:32160020-32241945 GCF_021869965.1 Rhincodon typus
CATATTGGATTCTTTTGACAACTACTTAAGTGAATTGATCATAATCAGAGGACATGGGAGCTTTCGGCTATGTATAATGCTTTTCATTAAGCACAATGATCTGATGAATTGAGAGTAGGTAATGTGAAAGCAACATATGTTTAACAAATTGAAATAGTACCTCATTTTGCATCATATATGATTCTGCTCAGATTAAATATAGCATAAGTTGATATTAATCATTCATATTACTATTTGTGATATGGATGTGTGTCCAATAGTAATTGCAAATTCAGTTCCCAAAGAATAATAGACATTTCATTTGAACATTGTATTGTCAGATAAATTCAACTTGAGTGATCTCTACTGTAACCAAGTTTAGTTTTGGAATTATTGCTAGAATATTTTGCTTAACAGTACACAACTTGATATGAAAGGAAATGACACCAATTCAAATACTTAAGTTTGGTTGTTATAGTGTCCCATGTACAGCTCGGATCTCCAACCTTAGTGGAATCTTCCTAATCAAATTGTACTTAGAAATATGTTTTTCTAGACCAAAAGCTGTACCAGTGGGCATAATTTTTGATGCTTCTGGGTATCATTTTTTTTTCATATTGTACAAGGCATAGTAGATATGAAATCATGTATCTTTAACTTTTCTTCTGACAGGACATTTAGTAAACACTGCTGCAGAACTCATGAAGCTTGACCAAGAACAACCTCAACTCACAGAGCCATATCTTTCCAAACAAAAAAAACTAATGGTAATATAAATACAGTTTACTTTCAACTTGATTCTAAAATGAAGCTGT
The DNA here is from genome assembly GCF_021869965.1 of Rhincodon typus. Taxonomy (NCBI): domain Eukaryota; kingdom Metazoa; phylum Chordata; class Chondrichthyes; order Orectolobiformes; family Rhincodontidae; genus Rhincodon; species Rhincodon typus. The sequence goes on from NC_063350.1 coordinate 32,160,815, forward strand.
CAATTTTGACTTCAGGCTAAGCATTCTTGCAGACAAGTTGCCGTTAGACCTGAAATGGAGTATTGGATTATTTGAGCTATAAATTATGTGAAGACAAACTTTATTCTAGTAAAAAATTAAGGATTCCCTGTCTTGTCTTTCTGTCCAAATGAATTAGATGACCAACTTGTTGCACCATTTCTCCTGTAGTATAAATTGGTGTGATTATTTTCAATTTAGCATTCATGCATTTGTCCTGAAAGGAAAGGCAAAAAGTTTCAGCAACAAGTTCCTTTTCACAGCAATACTCTAGTTGTGACCTAAGCAAAATTTGATACAGGCTCAGCATAACTTCCCTCATTTCATACACATTACCTCCATTTTCAGATCCACTAACATCTCCTCCCATAATGAAGCAGGTAATGTCAACTCACAGCAGACACTGGGCAATACGTTGACTTGGGCTGAAAGCAGCAGGTACTTCACAATACATAAATGCCAGATTATCACCATCATGAATGATAGAAGACGCAACCATTACCATACAGCAACAGTAGTAACATCTTGCATTTTGCATAACTCTTTTAATGTAGCAAGAGCAATGGCACTATCATCAAGCCTCCTACTATGAAAATCTTAGCGTCATAGAGTCATACAGACCCTACAGTCCAACCAGTCCATGCCAACAATGTTCCCAAACTAAACTAGTCTTATTTGTCTGTGTTTGGCCCATATCCCTCCAGACCTTTCCTATTCATGAACTTATCCAAATGTCCTTTAAACATTGTAACTGTATCTGCATCCACCACTTCCTGTGGCAGTTCATTCCACACATAAACCACTTTCTGTGTAAGAAGGTTGTCCCTCATGTCCTTTTTAAAACTTTCTCCTCTCACCTTATAAATATGCCCTCTAGTTTTGAACCTCCAACCTAGGGAAAACACCCTTGCTATTCACCCTATACATGCCCCTCATGATCCTACAAACCTCCACTAGGCCACCCCTCAATGTCCCACACTCCAGTGAACAAAGTCCCAGCCTATCCAGCCTATCTCCACAACTTATACTCTCTACTCACGGCATCATCCTGGCAAATTGCCTCTGAACCCCTCCAATCCAACAACATCCTTCCTATAGCAGGGCAACCAGAATAGCACTCCGGAAGAGGCCCCATCAATGCCCCGCATAACCCTGACACAACATCTCAACTCCCACACTCAAAGGTCTGAGCAATGAAGGCAAGCACTCCAAATGTCCTCCTAATCACCCTGCCCACACGCAACGCAAATCTCAAAGAATTATGCACCTGAACCCCCAGGCCTCTCTACAACATTACCCAGGGCCCCACCATCAACTGTACTAGTCCTGCCTCACCAAAGTGCAACACCTCACATCCATCCAAATTAAAGTCCATCTGCCACTCCACAGTCCATTGGCCCAATTGATCAATTGTGATCACTATTATAATAAAGGAAAAATATAACTAAGTTAGCTTTATTAAACCCATGGCTACAAGATGCTAGGAACACTACACTAATTGGTTTAGCCCCCAAACCCTCAAATCCTGTCCACTCCCTGCAAGATTCGAGTCAAGAATGTAATGTAATACTCGTCAGTTGCCAAGATGAGATCATCTACAAAGCACTCAACAAACTGAACATTTTGCAGATTAGCACCCAGTCAATCACCTCCTCAGTTACCGGCATACTCTAGTTGTTGGATAGGTTTATTTGCAGTAACTCATCAAGGTTGTTTTCATTGCATCTCTCCTCATTACAATCTCTATGAATGAGATTGCAGGCAGGAATACCGCAATTAACGCCATCACCTTTGAGGTGTCCTGTACATTTTATTCTCATGACAAACAGATAACAATTGTTGCCTGATCAATATTGTGGAATATAAATCTATCGTAGAAGCACAATAATCACAAGGACTCCAAAAGTTTAAAGGTGAAGGCTTACCACCACCACCGGTTCTGGACAATTGGGAATAGCAGTAAATGCAGCCCTGCTAACATCATATACCATAGGAACAGAAAAAAAGCAAAAACTGTACACTTTGTTTGAAATATTTTGAAATGTAGTCTGCTCAGATTGCAGATGTTTATGATCTGGTCTCATTTTGTCATTACCCAGGAATTTTCCATTGTTTGTTTAATATACTTAGGAATCTGCATTGTGCTGCATGGCATGCCTAACAAATGTTCATTGTTTAATTGAAATATTACATTCTCCATATATGTGCAGGCGGTTTAAAAATGTTGCTTTCAGAAATAAGTTTCAATTTATTTTAATATCAACTTGAAAAAAAATTACTTAGTATATGAACTTGCCTGGTTGTTAATTAAAAGACACGTCCCTTTTGTGCATTACAGAATTTATAGGTTACTTTACAGTAACTGAGTTTTTATTTTAATTTACTAAAGTCACCAAGCAGAGATAATGTCATGCTATTTGTGTTGTATTGTAGTTGCAGTGTCCACAGTAAGTAGTGCCAAATGAAATTTCTGTCTTTAAAACTTTTGACATTAAAATTTGCAAAATAAACTCAAACATTTCACTGAAACTCCAATCTGTTCATAATAATAGAAAATAACTAACTTTACCATCAGCAATCTCTAATATTAAAACTACCACAGAAAACTTGTGGCCAGCAAGCAGGACTTCTTGTTTGTAGGATGAGCAGATTGGTGCTTTTCCCAATTCGATAAGCCTATCAGTAGAAGGCCAATGCTACACTGTATGTTCGCACCACTGGCCATATTGAGCACTGTTCTGTTATTACCAAATAAGATTGAAGCACAGTAACATACTTTTCTCTATTCTTCCCAGGCTAAGATACTTGACCATGATGATGTGAACAATCTGAAGAAAATTCTTAGTGAGTTAGGGAAAGTTTTAGATCAAGTGGAAGCAGAGCTTGAACAGCGAAAGCATGAACTAGCAGGTATGGAGTTATTAAAAGATGATATTAGCAGTGGGTCCGTCATATGTGCTTCTGCCACCCAATGTCTAAAAAACATCATAAATGGAAAGTTGCTATAAAGTTGCAAACATCGGGTGCTTCACTGAAATCTGACTGGTAAAAGACATTTTTTGCTGCTGTTTCAACTCCACCCATCCAATCAACATACACAGTAGTGCAGTAGTAAGGAAGACTTAACGAGATAATTTTCTCCTTTTCGCACCTCTTTACTGAGATGTATTTTCGAGGAGTACTTTTACCCTTTCAGTCCTATGACTTTTAAGAAGAGGGACAAACAGGCTTTCTCGTAAATTTGAATAAATAGAAAGGAATAACATTTACTTTCATGACACTGTACATGTAATTGCAACAAACACCCACTTGACACTCACACAAAACATGTGTACACAAGGTACAAACATGTGAATTAGGAGCAGAAGTAGTCCATTCAGCCGATCAAAGCTGTACTTCCATTTTCTGTGCACCAGCAACTCTGATAATGATGATGAGCCATATTGAAGTGGGGTGAAGTGCTAATTTAATAATGCTGTATAAAAGTCAGCATTTTGCTTCAAAAGGAGAATGACTGTCTAGACCAGATGCTTGGCTTCCCATTCCACTGTGGGTATGCTGACAAACTTGTTACACGTTCAAATCCAGAACTCATTGCAAATTGGCTAAAAGACTCATTAGTAAACCATACAGTAGTCCATTATTTGACACAACTACCTCAGAAATCCCACATGTAGCCAATATTTCATGCAAGACCCTAATAGCTGCATCTGTGTTTGTGGTATGTAACTCTATCCATCATAAAGATTGGTTGACAGCAATGAAGTAAGATTGTCCATCAAACATAAGTAGGTCTACTTGCATCAGTTCCCACAATCTGTTGGAGAAAGTAGCGGGTACCGGCAACTCATGTTGCTCAGTCTTGTGAAACACAAGTTTCACAGTCAGCTATGAGCTCTGCAAACTCCTTTGAGATCTCTGACTGCGACATCAATACCTACACCCTGGCTCCGCACTTAATTATTCTCAAATACCCTGGCATATCCTGTCCAGGATATAGTCTGTCAGTAAAGCTAGAACAACTAATCTTTCATTAAACACCAGTAAGTTGTCTGCAGTAGCGAAATGCTGTCAATATGTTAAATATGTCTTCAGGCAAAGCTACTAGACCTTTTTTGTCTGACCAGTCTTCATCACAAAATTGGTGAGTGACTAACACATTCTCAGATAACCTTTTCTTCCGAAGATATTTGATTGAAAGTGTTCTTGCTTATTGGCCACTGTGGCAAAATTGTATAACTCAAGCAAATTTTCAAATACAGATTCATCATTTATAGTAAGGCTGTGTACTGTCACTCTGGAGAGCACACCTGTGGATGTTTGTAGCTACCTCTACCCATATTTCATTACATAGATAAATTTTGTAAGACAGAATCAGAATATCTGTCACCATAGAAGTATGCTTGTCAAATCTTTCTCATCTAAAAGGGAGACCAGTAATTTATGTTCCATCTCTATGAGCACTGTCAGACCAAGGATGTAGTCTGAAAGTGTCTCGTCCCCTCATAAGACCAAGACAGCCTCCTATTTTTATTCATTCATGGGATGCAGGCATTACTGGCTGAGCCAACATTTATTGCCCATTTTTAGTTGCCCTTGAGAAGGTGATGGTGAGCTGCCTTCTTGATCTGCTGCAATCAATTTGTTGTAGGTATACCCACAAGGTCATTAGGGAGGGAGTTCCAGGATTTTGACCCAGTGACACTGAAGGAATGGTGACATATTTCCAAGTCAGGGTGGTGAGTGACTTGGAGGGGAATTTGTAGGTGCTGCTGATCCCATGTATTTTAAACCCTTGTCCTTCTAGATGGTAGTGGTCATGGGTTTGGAAGGTGCTGTCTAAGGAGCATTAAGTGCTGCTACTGATCGTTGGTGGTGGAGGGAGTGTCGAACACAACCTGGATATAGCATCAGGGGTGGCAAGGGCTCACAATGTAAACTGGTGGAGGACTTCAGTGTCCGTCACCAAGAGTAACTTGGTTGCATCACTTTACGTACGAGACAAAATAACTGCAGGTGAGCTATAGACATCAGCAGATGTACTCTCCACAGTGACAATCGACTGCCTTACAGCAAATGCACATCAGCAAACTATAATTCCCTTTATCTATAGAAAAATGGGAGACGGTGAAGCAACATGATTTAGGAAGGGAGTTCAGGGAGGGGGTTTCAGATAGATTGGACTAAGATCAATAATAGAGAGGAGTGAATGGAATGTGCAAGATGCTAAATCCAGTGGGACAGTGTTTGGGGTTTGGGTGAGAAGAGCTGATGTTTTGACCAGAAGAAATTACAAAAATGCAGAGAATTCAAAAAAGTCTAATCATCCAAAAAACAAACTTCAGGGGCCTTTTTGAAATGGGAGCCAACTCAGGTTAGAGTTAGTCAGGCCCTTAGATTAGGGGTAATCAAGTTTATGAATGATCTGGTTCAAGTTGAGCCACTGGGAAAAGTGTAGAATTTATGGTCAGAAGTTGTGTTCAGTCCGGAAACAATGAGTTTTAAGTTCTGAAAGTTTAGCTGGTAAAAATTACACTGACAGAATGTTGAACGAGCAGCCTAAGAGGTTTGAGGTAACAGAGAGCTGAATGTGGTTATACAGCAGTAGATCGAGTTACCATGTGAAAATTGACACCATATCTGCAGGCAACAACACCAAGGTATAATATGCATAAGTGGAGAAGGCAGGGCTGGATCCTCCTGGACCCGAGAGCACAGATACAGAACTAGATAAAAGAGGCCACTGCCAAAGATGCATCACCTATAAATGGATATATGAGTTGAACCAACCAAAGGCAGGCTCAGCAAGCTGCATAATGGAAAACTGGTACTGGAACAGGATATAGGATTAATTATATTGAAGGCTGCAGTGAGATTAACAAGGACAGGAAAGGATAATGCACAACAATCACTGAGAATGAAACTAATTTTGCTGTTCATTTTCTTTAGAGTTAGGAAAGAATCCACAAAAGGTGGAGGTCACCTCCACATTACATTTGATCTAAGTCAGATGGCTTACTTTACAACATTTGATAAACAGCACACAAAGAACATATAAGTAATCCCTTCCTAGCACTTCATCATCAGGACTGTTGAGGCCCACCCAGAAGAAAACAAATTCAAAATAATTGAACTCACAAGAATGTTTACTATTACACCACTAGACTGGCTGTAAGACCCTTCAGAATGTTTTATCTTGTTAAATAAGGTGAAACCATGTTTTTACTGGCATGCTATGTTCATAATTACTTGTAAAGACCTTCATTGACTCAGCAAGAACTTCAATTTATTAAGTAACAAGTTTTTCCATTGTTATAAAAAAAATCTGTTTCATTTTAAAAGAATAGTTTATGATGATTTTGCTTCTATATTAATCCCAACTATTAATTTCACTATCAGTAAAATTAAAAGTGCCAGAATTCGAAGAATTTTATTTCTTACTTTGTTGCCTGTAAGAATGCTGCCTACCTGTTTGATGACATCACTGTTGCTGGACACCTGGAAATCCGCTGACCTGGTACCAGATGCACCCTGATATTGGGAAAGGGGAAATCCACACCTCAGAAATTGCCTCATGTTTGTTGGCAGCTTACTTAAAAGACATCAAAGAGCATTGCGGACTGTGAAATACAACTTAGTAACTTCTATATTGTTTCTTAAAATGATAAGCATTTTACAAGACTGGAATATTGAAAAATTTCAGTGCCACATCTCAGGCAAGACTTTGCATCCTTTGTTTTCCAGGACAGAAGTGTGAATCGTGGCTTTGTGGATCAGTTTTTACCTTAGCGGATATCTCCCTTGGAGCAACGTTACACCGCCTAAAATTCTTGGGGCTCGCTAAAAAGTACTGGGGAAATGCAGATCGACCCAATTTAAAAGCATATTTTGAAAGAGTGCAGAAACGTACTGCATTTCGAAAGGTTTTAGGAGACATACATACCACATTGCTGTCAGCTGTTTTGCCTAACGCATTCCGCCTTGTGAAAAGAAAACCACCTTCTTTCTTTGGCGCCTCATTTTTAATGGGAACCCTAGGTGGAATGGGATATTTTGCTTACTGGTATCTCAAGAAAAAGTATATGTAAAGGAGTAAATGTAATTCTGCGGTCCGTGTAATGTGTGATATTATGGAATGTTTAAAAAAAGTGACTAATTTCAGTAGGTGAATTCTGTAGTACTGTTTACATTCCATGCCATAGAATGGTATGTTATACAGCACATATTCTTTAACTGCTGTTTCTTTTTTTAAAAATGCATAGGTTTAGATTTCCCATGCAGATTGCAGGCCTGACTTTATCAGGCAGCGTAAGTACCACCAGATAGCAAAGTTAGAAGTGAATCAACTGACAGTTAGGAAATTGCATTGTATATTACATTTTAAAAGCTAACAATCCAGCAAAACTCTGCCCTGTTGATAATATTTAGAAATAAACAGGCTCTGGGGAGTTGGACTAAAGCCAATTTTCATGAGACGTATCACTGACTTCTACCAAGTCAGTCTGCTCAAGTTGTTTTATGATCAGATTTATACAACTCACGTCGTTCCAACCATATTTTCTTTCTGCTTATTTTAAGTTTTAACTCTGCTTTGAGAGGTGTTAATGGATATTTTTCCAAATATACATTTATTACTTTTGAACAAATTATGAATGTATTTCATACTTGCAAAGGCTGAAGTTAACATTCATAATTCAGTTAAAAAAAAGAAGTGCACTTACTTGACATTCAAATGGAATTTTAGTTTGAAAACATGTCAATACTCCCTGTTCAGGGTTTCTTTAGGATCATTCTCTAGTTCAGCGGAAGCTACACAATCTGCTCTTGGGCCTTTCTGAGTCTGCATTCAGTGACTGAAGAGCAATAATCATCATGTGAATTTTCCAGCTTTTCTTTTCAGTGGGGTATATGTACAGCTAGCAGTTCTACCCTACATCCCAGCTGAATTCATGAGTTAACTGTATCGTGATTTACATGCAATAGCTTATTTTTCATTACTCACTTCTCGTTACCATAACGTGCTGTTTATTCAGACATTTTTTTTTCTCTTTTCTGGCCTTCGCCTATATTTTATCTACTTTGCTCCCCTCTTTCCAAAGGCAGCAACTTCATGCTGAGACATTGTTCCACATGCATCATTATTCCCTCATTGCCTAACTGAAATGACTATTCATGATTTGCAAGCTAATTAGCAAGTACTGCCAGGATATTGGCACAATCCACCACAGCCAAATATGAGCTCAGATTCACTTGACATCCACACACTAAACTATTTGGAGTGGAAACTTATTGAATACTCCAGGGATGCAGAGGCCAGCATGATATCTGCCCACTGCCCAAAACAGAATCAGCTGTCAGTAGAGATCATAAATTTGATAGATTTTTTTAGAGTCCATTCTTCACTAATAAAACAATGCATTTAATTAATCTGTCACCTGGGGGAACTTAAATCAAACATCCCTTCTTAGCCATTTTATTTTAAGCTAAAAAGTAGAAGAAAATGGATTTGTAGTGGCCAATCCCAGCCCACTTGACAAATTGTATGTAATGAGGTGACTACTTTTAGTAAGGTCTGTCATTAACATCAAAGTCTAATTAGCTCAATATATTTTAAAACATATCTGTTGAACACAAAAAAAAACCATCTATAAATTCCATGTCCATTCTAGTGCTTTAAGTGCATACAAAAATGATCCCTATGCAAAATTACATGCCAGCATGCTAGTGGATTTGATACAAGCCCTAAGAAACCTACACAATGCTTATTGATGATAACATACATTTCCATAATCTGTATCATAATTCAAACCATGTGCATGCCCAGATTTGTGTACAGAAACTGTATAGAGTCATAGAGTTTTACAGCACCGAAACAGAGCCTTCAGTCCAATTCTTCCATGCTGACCAGATATCCTAAACTGATCTAGTCCCATTTGCCAGCATTTGGCCCATATCCCTCTAAACCCTTCCTATTCATATATCCAAACAGATGCCTTTTAATTGTACCCACCTCCACCACTTCCTCTGACAGCTCATTCCATACATGTACTACCCTCTGCGTGAAAAAGTTTCCCATCAGATCCCTTTTAAATCTTTCCCCTCTCACCATACACCTATGCCTTCTAATTTTGGACTCCCCTACGCTGGGGAAAAAGAAACACCTTGGCTATTCACCCTATCCATGCTCTTCATGATTTTGTAAACCTCAATAAGGTCACCCCTCAGTCTCCAACTCTCCAGGGAAAAAAGCCCCAGCCTATTCAGCCTATCCCTTTGGTTCAAATCCTCCAATCTTAGCGCCATCCTTGTAAACCTTTTCCGAACCCTCTTGAAGTGTAACAACATCTTTCCTATAGCAGGGAGACCAGAATTGAATGCAGTGTTCTATAAGTGGCCTCAACAATGTCCAGTACAGCTGCAACATGACATCCCAACTCCTATATTCAATGCACTGACCAATGAAAGCAATCGTGCCAATGTCCTCTTCACCAGCTTGTCTACCTGCGCCAGGGAACTGTGCACTTACATCCGTAGGTCTCTTTGTTTGGCAACACTCCCCAGTTAACTGTACAAGTCCTGCCCTGATCTGCCTTACCAAAATGCAACACCTCACATTTATCTAAATTAAACTCCTTCTGCCAGTCCTCCACCCATTGGCCCATCTGATCAACTGTTGAATGTGAAAATTCAGAAGGCAGCAATGAAACCAGGATTAGAGAACGTTTTCAGCTTTTGTTCATATTTTATGTTAGTGTCCTTAATAGGGTCCCTGGATAAGAACCATAATCTACTCCACTTTTGCCTGATATTTCTTTGTGCAATCTGAAATGTTATCATCCCTATGAAAATGTTCCACAATGAACACAGCTGAGCTTTCTCTTAGAAGGAAAATGGCACATGCTTGAAATTTCTCAATGAGAAAACAGAGTGGTTCATGGCATAAAATTGTAAATATCAAATAATCTCATCAGTATTTTAACATGTTCCCTTTGTAGCATAGCAGTTGTGGACATAAGTTCTCACGTTCACATTCTAATAAACTGAATGAAATTTTTATTTAGTTACATCACAGAAACCACAATTTTTTACTTAGTTACACCACAACTAGTTACATCACGGAAACTACAAAGTCATCCCTAAGTGGATTGCCATTAGGTATTGTAGAGATGTCAATTCCTGTTTCCCCAAACACTCCATTGAGATGGTTTTAAAAAAGGAAGAGCTTTTGACATTGGATGGTCCTGATCAGAACAGTGCATTCTCAACACTGATCAATTTTTGCAATGTAAAATCACCCAAATTTTGTTGCAGTTTCCTTTCCTAGTCAGAAACTGAAATAATAAATATTGGTCAAAGTACAGCTCTTGCCTTTTACAGAATTCTGTACAGGTTTTTAAAAAAGTGAACAATTTAAGCAGTTTTAATACTTTAATCTAAGTTTGCCTCTACTGAAGATTTCAAACAAGTTGCTTTCCTAAACAAGCCACTGTATCTTCCAAATTTGACTTTAATATAGATGTCACTACCTGATGTAGGAGGAAGGACCTCATCTTCAATGTTTACATCAGGAATCTAGCCTTCCTGACAATACAGCAGCCTTAAAACATACGCCATCAAAATGATATCTTGAACATTTCTTAAATAATACATTCTCTATTTGATGGTAAATTTCTTTTAAAGAAATCAAAATGTAATGTGCCAGTGTTTCAATTTACTGGTAATAGTGTGAATAGACTGATTATTAGTTCCAGTTTCTCTTTCCATAAGATGAAGAATTGTGTACAAAAAAAATGATAGTTTTAAAACCAGTTAGCTAATTAATGGATTTGCCATGAATTTGTAGTATTTTGTTTTGCCCTGAAAGAAGCATGTGTCTTTTTTAGAAAACACAAAATAAGTGATGGATTGAATAGTAAAGACACATGCCTGAGGAAAGAATATTACATGTGCATAACATTTTACATTTCAGAAATGCATTTTCAAACTTGCTGTAAACTCTAAATGCAGTGCATACAGGGCAAAACATCATAGAGTAACATAGCCAAACATGAGCATGCTTATATTTTGCTTTGTGGAGCCATTAGAATTTACAATAGGTTTGGCAAATTCTCTGGTTGTCAATTGCATTTGCCAAAATCATCCATAATGTTACAAAAGTAATAGAATACAAAACCATTTTAATGTAGTTCTTAGCTTTAAATAACCCAGAATAACAGCATTACACATTTCAATCAATCTACCATTAATATGTGATGTAAAATACATATTCACAAACTCTGCAGTTGACGATCAGTAAAATGAATAAGAAAATAGTGAAAACTGCTCATTTATAACAGTGATTGTTTTATTGGACTATCAGACCAGAATTTACCTTTTTGGAAATTGCATCTGCATTCATAACAGAATTTATACATCCGTAGTCTGGCTTGTGGTCACTGATTGAAGGACTTTCTTCTTGTAAATATCAAAAAGAAACCACAAAATAATAAAATAGCACTTTTTTTTATGTTTGTATTTTGAAGCCATTGTCCATTCTCAGTTCCTGAATGCAGGTCAGTAGCTATGAAACAGCAAACAACATACCTGCAATGCCAGTTTCCCACCAAGTTTCCAGTGCAAATAAAGAGCCATTCACAAATAATTCAGGATTGTATTCACATCTAATTGTCTGACTATGACATCAGGACTTGATCTAGATCTTAATAAATGATTTAGTGATCAATGTCATATATGACTAAATACTGAAAATTTCAGTACTGAATGTACTGTACTACTGATGATATTCACCTTGCAAACATACTTCATTTCCAGTCAGATACTGAATTGTAAATGATTTATAATATACAATGTATGGCAATATGAATATTATTGTTTTACTTTTTTTGTGATGACAGGTTAAATAAATGAATGGTCACCATATTTTGGTAACTTCTAGGCAACAGCATTTATTAGCTTCACGCAAACCTTTTAGAGTCTTGCAAATGGTCAACTGATAATTTATGTCTTGCAGCAACACTGCTGCCTTATTTTGTATTCTTCACTCAAGATAAAATACTTAATTAGCAGTAAGATCATATATTAATGTTCTACCCAATTATCAGTTCCTTTCCACATAAAATAAAGCCAAATGTATCTTCTTGTGCAGACTAATTTGGTAAAGGAAATGAGCCGAGGAGCAAAATGTTACATAAAAATCACTGTTTAAAAATGTTGTATGTTTTATTGTGGAGCTTTAATGTTACGGTCGACCCACATTAGCCAGTTTCGTGTGAATCATCCCCAACAAGTTATTGTGGCTGTGGGCAAGCAGTGTTCCAGCTGGAGTCCCCAATTCACCAATTCTATTAATGCTAAATGCTGTTCAACCTAATTGCAGTTTGCATAAATGCCACCACTCAGAGACAGACTCATTTAAAGGGCCCCTCTGACAATTCGCAAATTCTGTGGTGCACTGCTGCCAATGGGCAAAGAAAGGATGAATTGTCATTTGTCTTGTTGACTTTCTATCTTCAGTTTGAACTAGAATCAGGGAGGAAGTGAGTGATGGCAAATGGAGTAGTTGTGTATGAGCGGGAGGTACAATGGCAGCGGTGTCTGAGAGCTAGGGGTCTGAAGATTGCTAATGCTAAGGGTGCAATAACGCAGAGTGAAAAGTGTTTTGGTAACTGTCTTCATAACTCTGTAGGCGAGGTTCAGTACCTCAGTCACGCTCAATCTTATGAGGCAATGCCGACTAAGGCTAACCATGGCTCTGTGAGTATGTGTATGTAAATGATTTGTTCTCACAGTGGGGTGGATTTTATGGAGGGACATATATGCCCTCAGAGATAAAAGTTGCCCTGCACATCACTAAATGTGGCTACCCCAGACTGATAACATGCTATTCTAAATAACAAATGTATTTTTAGCCAGCTGGCACATATTAATATTTAGAAGATCAAACCACATTATAACTATACAATGTCTGGTCAAGTTTACAATTTCTTTCAAAATGGGAAGGGGGAGTAGAAGACCAACAAGATGTACCAAATTCTCAGTGATATCAGACGACTTATTCTAGGTTAACTACAATCATTTTAAAATTTTTCAAAGCTATTTTATGATGTAACCCCTTACATATCCTCCAGATATGCACATCCTACAATTTTTGAATAAACAAAAATGTACCTCAATACTGTTACAAATTGTTGAAATTGTAATACAATTGCAAAGCTAATGAGACTTTCACAAGCATTGTTTTAACAAAATAGATATGTATGAACAAAATCAATGTCATTTAAAGATCTCTTCCTTCTGTCCAGAATTCACAACACTCTGTAACTACCCCCTCCTTTTTATCTTCTACTACACTAATTTTCTACAGTACAGCTACTCTCTGGTCATAGTTTCCAGATATCATCAAGCAGCTATCTTTCATCCATTAATCATCACCTCAGACAGGAAACATGGTCAGCATGGACAAGTTGGGCTGAAGAGTCTGTTTCTGTGCTGTATGACTTGTCAAGGCTATGTGATCAATTGCAAACTAATTGTGGGGGAACATTGAGCTGGTTTCCCAACCCCTACTGACTCTGCCAATAGCTGTTGGTGGAAATTGAAGCAAAGACTAAACTTTTAGATTAGACAGAATCATTTTTAAAAATGGGGCATGCTAATGATATATGCATGGGTGCAATATGTTGGCCATAATGGATCTTCAGTGCCAGGGGCAGTATGATTTTGTTCATGTTCAGAAAATGAGGTTTCTGGGGTTGATGTTTGGTGCATTCGACATTCATATGTGTGTTGCACCTTTACCCTAGTAAAATGTGCTACAGTTCTACAAGGAGTGTAAGCACTTCTTCCACTGTCAAGGCAAAAATAAAAGCAGATGATTAACAGCTTAGTCAAAAACATTGGACTTAAGTAGGATCTTAAAAAGGAAATAAAGAGGGAGGCAGAGGTTTGAATACAGTTTTTCAGAGGTTAGGGCCCCAGGGTAGAAGGAGGTACAGTGACAATAGTTGAACAAAAATGTCAGAGATGTTCAAATGCCAGAATTGGAAAAGAGAGATCTAGACATAGTGCAGAATGGGAGAAGGCAAGAGTTAGGGAATGGAGATGTTAATCTAAAGTTTTGCTGGGTTAGCTGAAATTAAATTAGAATGACATCAGGTGAAAACATATGAAACCTGGCGATGATCTAATGGTTAGAAAAGTCACTGATTTTAAAATGTTTCTGTGATGCATACACAGACAATGAGTGAATGAGACTTGGTATGAGCAAATTGGCCACAACACACAGCAACAGCAGGTCAAGAGGTTGTTGGATTGTACTTTCCAACATGTGGTCATCCAATAAACAACAAGAAACATCAGATGCAAAGAAGATTCATGTAGATTTGAAACGTTAACTCTTTCTCTCTCCACTGATGTTGCCAGACATGCTGAGTTTCTCTAGTACTTTGTATTTGCACTAGATATTAAAATACTTATATTGTGGCTTCATATTTAATCATTTTTAAAATACTTTTGCTTCATATTTAGCAGCTGAGTTTGAAGGGTCTCTTATTTAAGCAAGGCACTTCTTGAAAGTCCTGTTTTATGATAACTGCTTATTTCCTGTAGAACCCCTGCCTGGGTTTACGACTTTCAGGATGCAGCATCTATTTGGGAGATTGTTTGGATTTTTCAGTTGTTGGCCAGCCTTGGGAAGGGGAAAAGCTTCCGAGCTCAGCAGTTCTGTTTTTGGAAAATATGTCTTTGTGGGCCCAGTGTGGTATTTAGAATATTGCTCCTGAAAAGTATCCAGAAAAACCTTGAATACCAACACAGCTTATTCAAGAAACATGCTAAAATCTTAGAGACAACTGCTTGTGTTTGGTGACATCCACATTTATGCACCAGAACATCAGACTGACATCTGTCTGAACGTCACACATCTCATAGCTTTTATTTTGCCTTCAAGATCGAAGATTTAAACAAAAAAGTTCTTTTTCTTCTACCAAAGTAAATTACCACAGAAAGAAACCTGTTTTCTTCTCTTCAACCAGTGCGTTAGTGTTGGTTTGTATATTTTGGGTTATTTAGAGGGGTAAACATTTATATTTTCATTAGCTAATTTCATATTGTCATTTAATATTTATAGTTTTTAATATTTTAAATAAATGCAAAATTAGTGTTTTTAAAAAAAGTCAACCAGGTATCACAAGTCTAATAACAAGTTTGCAAGTTTCCATATCTGGAAAAACAGTACAATTTATGTGTCTAGTCCCACTATTCTGTGGGAGACAAAAGACAGTGAACCCCTCCCATCTCAAACATAACACTGTAAGGTAAAGAGTTTGGTTCCATGTGCAAGGTCAGCAATGAAGAGATGAGACTGTAGCAAATCCATCTCCAAACTACAAGAATTCTCCGAACTTGCACTGGATAGAACCGAAATTAAGAATCCTTTCTACCCTCTACTTCAGAACCCACCACCTTCTCAAAAATAATATTATGGACATTCATAATTCAGGTGATAAATGCAAACTGCAAAATGTACTTAAACTACTGAGCTCCATCTCAACAGGCAAGTCCTTTTTCCCAGAATTTCCACAGCCATAGAGGTCAACACACCCACAGACCAGTCTAGCATGCAACTCAATTATGGCAATTAAAAGTGGAGGTGGGGGAAGATTACCTACATTCCTGTATTTTCATGTTCAAACCAAGAAACAGAGACATAAAATAGACAAAACAGACGTGTCAGTACGTAGGTATCATGCACACAAATTGGATGTTAGATAATAAACTCTATTTAGTTTGTCTATTTTTCATATAAAACCCTTTGCAACATAATCTATATACTGCTTCAAATTATTTTCTCTAGTTTGTTTTATTTAATACATAATCCTCAACATTCACACTGTCAGCTTATTCATAGCACTACTATCAATGAAAAACCTCTCCAATGCACGATTCATAGAAGTGCAAGATGACAAAAAGATGTATTGGTATAGATGACTCAAAAATTGGCCAACTACACTCATCTTAAGGAGGGTCTAAAAGCAGCCTAGAAAGGGAGTTTTACGGCAGGAAAGCCAGGTCTCAGAATGAAATAGCTGAAAACACAGCCGCCAATGAAGGGAAAAAGGAGCTGCCAGAGCTGAAAGAAAGCTTTAATGTAGGGCTAGAGGAAAGTGAAGGATTATCAATTACCTTTGATGCAATTGAAAAGGCAAAACTCAATAATAGTTAAAAATGTTAAATATTTAATGAAAGTACATAGATAATGAATTCTGAACATATAACATGCCTTATTCCTTTGCACAGTATTTCAAATTGAGGCAGGCAGGTCAAATAATTTCTCTAAATTCTGGGAGAAATCTAAATAGCACAGTGCATTATTACATTCCAAAGTCAATCTCACTTGCACGAGAAGCATTTTTAAAAAATATTACTTATGCAAAGAAACTAAATTAGGTATGCAGTGACAAATTTCCAAACCATTATACCTACTGTGCTCCATCCAATTCACAAACATTGTTTTTCTTTAATAAATTAGACATTAATTACAAATGGATTATTTCAGAGCATGTATGCATCCAATAACAACTCGTAATTCTACACACATTGGTTAACAGCACCTGCTTACATTTCAAAACATTTCATTACAAGGCATACAATGTACATCAGAAACACTTTTAATGTAAATTCTTCCTATAGGAATAAAAGCTAGTTAAAAGGAAAACACACGCTATAGTTTCACTTTATAACATTTTTACACACAGTTCCTGATTTTTTCCATGTCCATCTCTCAAAAATACAATACATACAGAATGAAATGTACACTACTATCCAAGCAATTTTCTCTCTACAGCTTAAGGAAATCTTCAGTTGCATCATATCACACTAAGTATATCAAAAACAACTTGACTTCAACACATTAGATAGAAAATTCTTAAATCTATCAGGCCCTATAAATATTGGTATACAAAAGTTGTCAGCAATGCCCTTCACAAGCAATCACTGTGCTTTGAAGGCAAAATATTTTAGGCATGATAAAGTTAACAGTTTAAGCAACAAACCAGGTGCACATGAGAAATAATTTCAGTTAATTCTTGGGAAGTAAACATAATAGTTCAAGAACAAAAGCAGATACAATCAAACAAATATCACTCAACTTTGATTATACTATTTCATAACTTAGTGAGGGCTTAGAAATATAAAGCTGCAATTTATATAAAAAGAATACTGAAAGGTGCAGTAACAAATTAACTGACCAATAAGCATGTTCAATCAATTTGTTTGACTTATTTTTGTTTTAACAAGTTAGACTAGCTAAATGGTTACACTTTTGTTGAAAGATAAGTTTAGCACGCCTATGTACTTATACTAAGTAACAGCAATTATAACTAAATCCAATACGCCTTTTATTATATCAAGTACTGCTGGTGGCTATTTCTATACGTATTTGTATACAAATGTTTTGAAAAAACATCCAAAAAAGCAAAGGAGAAATAAGTTTCTTGATAGAATTACTGATTACAGGCATTGCTTACATAATTGCTTTAAAAATCACAGAACAGATTCAAAAGATGAAATAAAGGATAAATGTACATTGCACCAAAGATTCTGCAACAGAAATAATGAAGAATGGACTAAAAATTAGATCTGAGAAATATGTAAATTAAGACAAATGGATAGAAGAGTCGCCACACACTTAATTATTTGATTTTAAACAAAAATAGTGGAAATGAATGTTTAAAAAATTGCTAATATTGTTACATTTTGTGGCTGAACAATCAAAAAAAAAAAAGAGAACAGCAATAATGGCCAGTGTCTTCTATAATAAAGATCTGTATGGCATCACTTATTATTCTGCAATTACACCTAGGCTGCTATGTGGCTATATGTACACAGATATACTGAGGCAGTGCAAGCAGCAAATAACTGTTCCTCGTTTAAAATAAAGCTGCTTCCATTGGTTTAGACTGACACAGAAATTGAAATACAAATCATTATCATTATGCCTAGAACTTGTATACATGAAAGGTAAATGTTACACCAATACTTGTTGTACTTGAATATTTCAGAATACTACTCCTTTTTGTTCCCAATTTCAGGTGGCAGTCCAGGAGAAAAAGGTTTCTTATACCAAAATCTATATGTTCCATACCAGGCAGAAATTCCAAAAGCAGTTCCAATTATTTTATGAGGCATATCATGAAAATACAATGCAGTACAAAAAAACATCCAAATCCATAAGAAAAGCAAGGCATTTAAAGCAATAAACAGTGATTTAATGATTGTTGCTATGGATTTTCCTGGCTTCTGCTCCACTTTCTGAAGTTCATTCATGACAGCTATTTCTTCTGTCATAATCAGTACACAGTACGACAATAAGAAGGAGTGTCCAGAGATGTCAAAGCCAAGCCACAAGTGGCCATTTTTCTTGCAAGTGTATAGGTTGTCAAATTGATGGAGAACGGTCATATTTTGGGATTCGTAGCATTCACCTGTGAAATTTTCAATAATGTGAAAGGTCCTTGTGCTAAGAAACCAAATACCAGTTCCTACCACACATGAAGTTACACGACGTACTGCAAACAGAACATCCCTTTGAAGAAAGTAATTTGAAGTGAAAATGAAAGGAAGCAGCAGGCCCACGGTCCAACCCCATGAAAACTTTACAAAGTACCTGTAAAAAAAAGTGCATTACGTGAACAATCCCTCATTTTCAATGCAGGGCTTTTGATAGCAATAAGTACTGAAGTTTTTCCGTTAATAAAATATTTCTTATAAACCAGGTTATCCCATTTACTCTACAGAATAATTCAAATCTTCCCTGTAATTTTTTAAGTTACTCAAGTGTTAATAGTTCTCTCTAAAACATTAAAACGGAAGGTTAATAAATTGAAGAGAAAGTTTAATAAAATTATTTCAATATAAATATATGGAACATGAAATACTCCATCACAAACCTACTGAAGCAAAATTTGTAAACACTTTTAACAAGAGAGTTATAGAATTATACAGCACAGAAACAAACCCTTCAGTCCAACTCGTCCATGCTGACTAAATATCCGAAACTGATCTGGTCCCATTTGCCATCATTTGGCCCGTATCCCTCAAAACCCTTCATATTCATGGACCCATCGAGATGCTTTTTCAATGTTGTAATTGTACCCGTCTCCGCCACTTGTTCTGGCAGCTCATTCCATACACGCACCACCCTCTGCATGGAAAAGATGCCACCCAGGTCTTCTTAAATCTTTCCCCTCTCACCTTAAACCTATGCCCTCTAGTTTTGGACTCCCCTATCCCTGGGGTAAAGACCTTGGCTATTCACCTCATCCATGCCCCTCATGATTTGTAAACCTCAACAAACCTCTGCCTCCGACACTCCAGGGAAAAATGCCCCAGTCTAGAACTCAAATCCTCCAGTCTCGGCGACGTCCTTGTAAATCTTTCCTCCACACTCTTAAGTTTAAAAATATCCTTCCAACAGAAGGGAGACCGAGAACTGTTCGCAGTATACTAAAAGTGGCCTCATCAATGTCCTGTACAGCCGCAACATGATATCCCAACTCCTATACTCAATGCACTGACCAGTGAAGGCCAACGTGCCAAACACTACCTTCACCACCCTGTCTACATTTGACTCCACTTTCAAGGAACAATGCATCTGCACCGCTAGGTGGCTTTGGCCTGCAACACTCCCCAGGGCCCTACCATTAAAATGTATAAATCCTGCCCTGATTTGCCTTAGCAAAATGCAACACCTCATTTATCGAAATTAAAATCCATCTTCCACTCCTTGACCCATTGGCCCATCTGATCAAGATCCCATTGTACTGGGATAATCTGGCTATTTAGTAAAGAGAAATGGTCAAAAGTATAGAAAGCATGTGGCGCAGAGGAAATAGACTTGCACTGATCAAAGAAAAACACTAGTCCAGAATAAAGGATTACATGACTTTTGTGTTGATTTTATGCAGTCAAGCCTATAAAATCAATTTCTGAGAAGTCATTATTTTACTAACTGAGTGGACTGTAAAGCATTGATTATTATTCATCTAATAATGTTCAGGTGCTAGTCCAATCTGGTTTCCTTCGGTGCCATAACTTGTCAATAATATTCTGCACAATAAAATTACGTTAGGGCTTCAATATGAGCAGTCACAGGAGTCTGCTATCCATCTCAATGTAACTGTCTCTGTCCTAAAGCACAATGTCCTGTCACTTGTTTGGCGACAATGCACAACAAAAATGAACACTGCCAAAGTGGCTAAAAATGCTGTGAAATCTTGCAGAAAGGGGATGTGCTGGAGAAACTCAGCAGGTCTTGCAGCATCTGTGGGGACAGAAACAAAAGACATTGGCTTCAATTTAAGAACAGTCACATTCAACTCGAAAGGTTACCTGTTTAGCCGCACAGATGCGACTAGACTTGCTGCATATTTTCAGCACATTTTGTTATGATCACAAATTATTAAAAATGTTGGATTTAATAAGTATCTTAAAGGATGAGAAGGTGATTAGGGATATAATAGTTTACAAACAGAATTCCAATTTACAGGTCTAAAGAAATGGTAAAAGGTAGGGTAAAAGTCACAAAGCCAGTAATAGGTTGGGGTGTTCATTGGTGGGGGGAGGTTAGAGTTGTAGTTTAGTAGAAGATTTGAGATAAAGGTGGGCAAGGTTTGGAGAGATCTAAACAGAGACAAGAACTTTAAATTCAAAATGTTGGGAGATAGACGTCAATGCAGGTTAACAAAGACAAGTGATGAGGAGAGTCAGTTGAGTAGCAAATGAAAACCAGAAGAACTGCAGATGCTGTAAATCAGAAACAAAAACAAAAATTGCTGGGAAAAGCTCAAAGTCTGGCAGCATCTGTAGAGAGAAATCACAGTTAATATTACAGGTTGAGCGACCCTTCCTCAGAATACTTATTTGCAGAATTTTGAATGAGTTGATTTTCATGAGGATGGGAAACAGACTGATCGGTGATAGCACTCAGTCAATGAAGACTGGAGATGATATAAACATAAGGTGTCAGCAGCAGAGAGAAAGTTAGAAGGCCAAAAATTGGGCCAAGTAACCTAGTTCAAACAAGGTCAACTTTGCAATGTTGTGGATATGAGGAGAAGAAATTCAGCTGTGACTCACAAAACACCATAAGGTTATGAACAGCTTCATTTAACACAAGAAGTGGTTGGGAAAGGGGACAGAATCATTGACAATAGGAATGGAGTTTGAGAGATTGAAGAGTTGTCTCCAGTCTTGATACTTAACAAAGAATTGCTTCCCATAAAAACCAGGTGGTCATTTAAACAATAAAGAACCAAAGTAGTGCAGAGTTCAAGATACGTGGAGAGAAGCAGAGCTGGACATCTTCAGCTTATAAATGGAAAATGATCCCACTATGCTGAAGATATTGCCAGAGAGGACTGTAAATGAGGAACTAGAAATAGCCAAAGACACATCCTTAAAATACTGCTGAGGCAACAGTGCAGGAATATAGAAGGAATCAATTATTGGAGATGGCCTGCTTACAAACAGATGAGCATGACTGGAACAAAAGAAGAGTGTCAATGAGCTAAACAACAGAAATGCCTCAGAAGATGGATATTGTAGCTAATCATAATCAAAGGCTGCCATAAGTCGGTGATAAGCAGGGAGAATACATCATGTTTGATCACTGTAGTGTCATCATTTGATAATGATTAGGGTGGATCCAGCACTCTGACACAGACAGATGTTGGAATTGAGAAATTCAGAGAGTTGGACAGAGACTTGACAAGTAATGTGTTTTGGAGTGGTTTGCAAGAACTGAAGGGTAATTAGTAGCTATTTTTTGAGAAAGTATGAAGACTTTTTAAAGGGATGGAGTTAAAGTACCCAAGGAGATGCATTCCATTTACAATGTGAACTACCATTGACGTCAGGAATGGAAGTTAAATGATCATAATGCTTCTCCACTCAGAAAATCCTCATCACCCACTGCTTTGTCAAAGCTCTTGGCACCTGTTCCACCAACACCTTCTTTGGCTCAGTATCAATTTAGGTCTGATTACACTCAGGAAGTATATTAACACCATAAAATGTCTTAAAGTTGCTGTACAAATAAAAGTTGTTGAATGCATATGATACAACTAAGTCCAGGGGGGAGAATAAAGACATTGCGTACTGAAACCTGTTCTGACAGTGCAAATATGAATGAATCAAATGACATCAAACAAGGCATTAGAAACAATGACGGCTCACCATGCTCAGTCAAACATGCAAAACCTCTTTACTAATATCAGGGAATCTGCACCAGAATTGGACAGCTGGCCCTTACCTGACAATCAGACTCACCATAACATGCTTTGAAGACAGTTGTCCCACAATCCTCCATCACCATTCTTAGTTGTTTCCTGTTTCACTGGCAGGATGAGCCACTGCAGTTGGTAGCACAGTGGGGTATGATTGGTAGGGAAGAGTTGTCCCAAGAACCTCAACATGGAATCTGACCCCATGATGTTTCATGGCATAAAAAATGGACAAGGACAGCCTCTACTGAACAATCCTTGGAAAAGGCATTCAAGGTAACGAGGGGAAAAAAAAAAAGTACTTTAGGTAAGGGCCTTCAATGTCAATCAGAAGTGGTGCAGTAGCATGATGACTGACGACCCTGCTAAAGTCTTGAAGACTTATCCACCAGAGAGAACCCATGGCAACTGCTGAGATAACCGATGGGAGGGAGAAATGTACTAGGCCTTCTCCTCACCAATGTGCCTGTCACAGCTGCAACTGTCCATGACAATACTGGGCAGAATGACTACCACACAGCCCATGCAGAAACAAGCCCGGATCTCACATTGAGAGCACTGCTCATCATATTGTGTGGCACTTTCATTGTATTAAGTGGGTCAAATTCAGAACAGACCTAACAGACTGGAATTCTTGAGGCACTATTGGCCATCAGCTGCAGCTGAATTTTATTCAGCAGTCTGTAAGCTCATCTTCTAACATATTCCTCACTCTTCCATTACCAACACACCTGGGGCTCAGTACTGGTTCAATGAGACGTGCAGGAGAACACGCGAGGAACAGAACTAGGCATTGCTAAAAATGAAGCATCAATTCTGGTGAAGCTACACATAGGACTATATTGATTGACTGATTGATTGATTTTATTGTCATGTGTACCAAAACAGTGAGAAGTTTTGTTTATGAGCAGTACAGGCAGATCACAGCAAGCAAAGGATGCACAGATCAAAAAGACTTAGGAGGCATACAGACTACATTGCCAGTTACATTATTGAGGCTGATAATGGCCAGAAAGAAACTGTAACTGAACCTGCTTGTGTGTGTATTCAGGCTTCTGTATCTTTTGCCTGATGGAAGAGGTTGTAGGAGGTCATTACCAGCGCACCATGGGTCTTTGACGGTGTTGGCCGTCTTACTTCGGCAGCGAGCCACATAAATAGAGTCCATGGATGGAAGGTTGGCTTCCGTGATGGTCTGGGCTGTGCACAGCATCTTCTGTAGTTTTTTATGGTCCTGGGCAGAGCAATTGCCATACCAGGATGTTATGCACCCAGACAGTGTGCTTTCAATAGTGCATCTGTAGAAGTTGGTGAGGGACTTTACGGACATGCCAAATTTCCTGAGCTACCCGAGGAAGAAGAGGCGTTGATGTGCCTTCTTAACTGTTGCATTTACGTGGGAAGTCCAAGACAGGTTATCGCCACTCTGAGGAACTTGATGCTTTTCACTCTCTCAACCTCAGTTCTGTTGATGTAGATAGCAGCATGTTCTCCTCCTTTCTTTCTGAAGTCGATAATCAGTTCTTTAGTTTTGCCAACGTTGAGAGACAGATTGTTTTCATTGCACCAGATCACCAAGCCCTCTATCTCCCGTTTGTATTTTGACTCGTTGTTGTTAGATATCCATCCCATTACTGTGATGTTGTCAGCAAATTTGTAGATGGCGTTCATTCCGAATTTGGTAACACAGTTATGGGTCTACAAGGAGTACAGTAGGGGGCTGAGGACGCATCCTTGGGAGGCTCCAGTGTTGAGTTTTATTGTGGAGAAGGTGCAGTTACCTATCCTCCCTGATTGGAGCCAAGACCAAGGTCACGCAGTTTTGAGGTCAGTCTGGAGGGGATAATGGTGTTGAAGGCGGAGCTGTAGTCAATGAGCAGGAGTCTGACATAGGTGTCTGTTGTCCAGATGTTCCTGGGATGATTGCAGGGCTAGGGATATGGCATCCTCTGAGGACCTGCAATGTCAGTAGGTAAACTGTAGGGGATCGAGGCAGGTTGGGAGACTGGAGTTACTGTGGGCCATGACTAGCCTCTCGAAGCACTTCATGATTATTGAAGTCAGAGCTATTGGGCAGTAGTCATTTAGGCACAGTGCATGTGTTTTCTTGGGGACAGGGTTGATAGTGGTCTTCTTTAAGCAGGTGGAGACTTTAGCTTATAGGAGGGAGACGTTAAATATGTTGGTGAATAGCTCCGCTGTTGTGTGCTCTGCTTCACGGAGACTTGGCTCACTCCTGCCATTCCTGACTGTGCCCTACAAGCTGACGGGTTCACCATAGACTGCGTGGACTGCATGGCATCCTCGGGCAAGGCGAAGGGCGTTGGGTTATGCTTCCTGATCAACACTTCCTAGCGCTCAGATGTAGCGACCCTGGCAAGCCACTGCTCCCCGGACCTAGAATACCTTACAGTAAAATGCTGTCCCTACTACCTACCGGGAGAGTTCACCTCCGCCATCCTGACAGCAGTCTATATACCACCCTACGCGGATGTGAAGAATGCCCCAGATGTGATTTACACTACCACAAACACACTAGAGACAAAATTCCCCAAATCCCTATTCATTGTGGCCAGCGACTTCAACCAAGTCAACTTCAAGCAGGTGCTGCCAAAATACCACCAATATATCTCCTGCCCCACCAGGGGACCGAACATTCTGGACCACTGCTACACAACCAAAGTTGCCAACCACTCAATCCCCTGCCCACACTTCGGAAAATTCAACCACAGTGCTGTGTTCCTCCTCCCAGCTTACAAGCAGAAGCTGAAACGGGAGAATCCTTCACGAAGCGAAGTACAGTGCTGGTATGAGACAGCGGAAGACCGTCTCCAAGACTGCTTGGACTCGGTGGACTGGACTGTGTTGAAGTGTTCAGCGGAAAACCTAGACGAGTATGCCACCACCATCACGGATTTTATCAGCAGGACTGTGCACCAAAGAACTCAATCCAAGTGTTCCCAACCGTAAACCTTGGATGAACCAGGGAATCCACTCCCTACTGAAAACCAGACATGCAGCATTCAAGTCGGGTGACCCGGACCAATTCAGCAAATCCAGATATGACCTCTGCAAAGCCATCAGGGAGGCTAAGGGGCAATACCGGACCAAGTTAGAGGCCCTGACCTACCAAACAGACTCCCGCCATCTATGGCGAGGTCTAAACGACATTACGGGATACAAAATGAAACAATGTAAGATAGAGGACAATGACACATCCCTCCCTGACAGGCTCAACGCTTTCTATGCTCGGTTTAAGCAGAATGCCACCGGTGTGACAATGTCTGCCTCAACAGCTCCAGACATATGCATGTTAAATAACAGTAGCAACATGTGATGAACATATGATCCCACAACTAACTACTCAGATCAAAACTCTGCAGTCTTGCTTTGTTCAGTCATGAATGTTCATAGATAATTAAACAACTAGCTCGAGGTGGTTTCAGAAATGTCCTTATCCTCCTGATAATGGAGGGGCTGCCCAGCAGTGGAAAAGGCAAGACTGAAGCAATAACAACCATCTTCAGCCAGAAATACCAAGTGAATGGCCCACTTTAGCCTACTCCTGAGGTTATGAGCAGTACAGGCAGTGTACTGAGATTTCCAGATGTCCTGAGATTTCCCGAATCACAGAAGCCTATAAACAGCCAATGTGATTCATTTTACATGTTATTAGGGTCAGTTAGTTCAGTTGGCTGGACTGCTGGTTTGCACTGCAGTAATGCCAACAGCACAGGTTCAGTTTCCGTACCATGAGGTCACCATGCACATCCCACCTTCTCAACCTCACCCCTCACCTGAAGCATGGAAACCCTCAGGTTAAACTTGCCACTAGTCATCTCCTTCTATGACATAGCAACTCTACGGCGACTTTATCCTACTATCAGGAAATGGCCGAATACTTTGGATACTGCGAAGGCTAGAAGGCCCTGACAAAAGCCCAGCTGTAGTTCTGAAGATCTGTGGTCCAGAGCTAACCACACCCAGCTTCAACACTGGGATCTAACCATCAATGTAAAAATTTGCCCAGATACATTTTGATCATAAAAAGCACCCCAGCCTGCTCTCAAAGTGACAGCAGCTGTCATTGACAGTGCTATCAAGCAGCACCAAAGAAATTAAGCTGCTCACTAACACTGCTTGGATTCCACCAGAGCCACTTAGTTCCAGAACTCATAAGAGCCTTGGTCTAAACTATTGAATTACAGAGCTGAAGTGGAAGCAACTGCTCTTGACATCAAGGATGCATTTAACCAAGTGTTACTTCAAGAAGCCCTCATAAAATTGGAGTTAATTTGAATCAGAGCAAAACCTACCATTGTTCAGGATTGTAACTAGCACGAAGATGATACAGACCAAACACTGCAACCCCAGGCAACCATTAGACTTCCTCAGGATAGGGTTCTAGGTCCCGACATCTTAAGCAGCTTCATCAATGCCTTTCCCACCATAAGGTCAGGAGAAACAGTGTTCACTAATGCCTGCACACTATTTAGTTTGTTGCCATTACTTCTCATGATTCATGGGTTTTTTGTATATAATTTTTATTTCTTAAAATTGAAGTTTAATTGTAGAAAATTGCAATTAAAGGAAGCTTGCAGCTATATTGCCTTGACGGATCAACAGCTATAAAGAAGTCAACTAAAATGTTGGGAATTAGAGATTGCCAGAAAACACGAAAAATGGGTATTCAAAAACATAAGTGGCCCGTGTTTGTTTAATATAGTCCCTAAATTGGTTTAAGAACATTCAGTAAACATTGAAAGGTTGCAAAACCTATTTACTCAAATCAGCTCAAAAAGGGAAGTATAAAAGAGGGATATTAAAAGGTTCGAGGACAACACAGAATAGGCTGCACCATCAAGGAGATAGTTTCAATTTATCTGGGTGTTTACAGAAAGTTTCAATGTGCAGTTTAGACCACATGGTTTGCAGCTCACAGAAGTGGAATCATCACTTGGAACACAAATGGGTTTTAATCTCAGTTTGAATTTTGACAGCAACCAGAAGTAGAAGATTCCCTAGTTTGAATTGAGTAGGAGAATCGACAGTGGCCCCAAAAAATCTTATTACAAAAGAAACTAATCAGCTAAATTAGTTTGGAACAACTGAACAGTAACCAGATCCAGGGACTGAGACAACTAGTCACAAGATGGTAAATGAAAGCTTAACCTGTGAATGTCTGGAGCTACTAAATTATATAGCATAGATGGACCATATGGTCTTCTCCTGCTCCTATTTCTCGCGCTTTTGCTAGAGAAATAAATAGCTTTAAGATCAATACAACTTACAAAGAGAGTTATTGGGAGAAGTAATAAGTAAACTTGAGTGCATAACATAGGTTATTCTAAACAATATTATTAAGTTAATAGTGCTTAGTTTGTTTAATTTTTTTTAAAAAAAGATTTATTTGTTTGAAAATGTGAAATTTATTCATTTTAACAAGGTATTCAGAATTTTTAAAAAAAATGTTAAAAATCCTTAACTGGATCATAGCAAGTTCCACTGGTAATTCCTCAGACATTGAAGCAACCTGCACACATGCAGCAAAACCTGGACACTATCCAGACTTGGGCAGTGGCAAGTAATATTTGCCTCATACAAGCACCCGGCCATGACTTTCACCAATAAGAAAATCTAACCATTTCCCTGATTATCATCACTGATTCTCCAGCATCAATATCTCAGGGATCTATCATTGACCAGAATTAACTGGACCAGCTGTATAACTACTATGACTTCAAGGTAAGTCAGCATGTGGGAACTCTGCAGTGAGTAATTCATCTCCTGACTCCCCAAAGCCATCATCTTCAATGCAGCTCCAGCAACAACATCCAGGACAAAAGCAGCCAGTTTGATCAGTACCCCGTCCGCCACCAACACAAGAGTGTAAGTAAAATGCATTACGTACCAGAGGTACTGCAGCAAGTTGCCAAGACTCCTACAACACCAACATCTTCCAAACCAGTGACCTCTTACCACTAGAAAGTAATCACCACTTCCTTTAGCCTCTCCTCCCAGGGGACATGTCACACGGATTTGGGACGATATCCTCCATTATTACCAGGTCAAAAGCAAGGAAGTCCCTTCCTAACATCCCTAAGTTATAGATATACCATACGGACTGCAGGAGTTCAAGGATGTAACTCACCGCTACAAGTACAAGTACAATTAGAGATAGGCAACAAATGTTGGTCTTGTCAACAGCAGTCACATCCAAAAAAAATTAAATCCAGCATTTTATGGGCAAGAGGATCCAAATAATAAAAACCTGCAATAAAGGAAACAGTAACACCCCACAGAAAATAATAATTTTCCCTCCACTTTTTGTGAAATTGACATATTTTCTTTAAGCATTGCCTAACATGGAAATGTTTTGGCGATACATTTCAGCAGCAACAGGTGCACTTGTACCACTTTCCTCCACACTAACTGATTCATGCACGAGCATTCCAAATCAAAAAGCAGCATGGATAAATGGAAAAGATTTTCTTCTCTTACTCACCTCTTCCTCAGGAAGAGATAAAACAAATAACTTCAAAGGTTCCTTATTTGAATATACAAGAATCTGCAATAAAGATCTTTAAAGATAGATATAGATACAGTTCTTAGGACTAACAACTTAAAGGATATAAGGAGAAAGCAGAAACAAGATACCGAGTTAGATGATCAGCCACTGTGATATTGAATGGCGGAGCAGACTCGAAGGGCCGAATCGTTTTCTCCTGCACCTATGTTCTATATTTCTAAAATAAATGAACAAGCAGCAAAACCAGAGATAAATTAACTAGATCTAATAGCTAATGTAGAGACATTTTTACAAGGTGATCAAGGGTGGGAAATAAATATTCTAGATTGCATAATATTTCAGAGTGTCTTTTAAGAACCAGCACAGGGCTACCAAAAGGTAGATACGGAAAAATGTAGAATGAGATGAACTAGCCAGAAATATGAAAATGTTGCAAGAACTTTCATGAGTAAATTGAAAGGAAGAGAGTCACCAAAGCAAGCATTTGTCTCTTAGAACCAGGGAACAGGAGAAATTATGAAACAAAAACAGAAATTGGTGGTGAAACTCAGTTCTGATGAAGAGTCACTGGACTCGAAACGTTAACTCTGCTTTCTCCCTACATATGCTGACAGATCTGCTGAATTTTGCCATCAATCTGTTTTTGTTTCAGATCTTCAGCATCTGTAAATTTTTGTTTTATTATAGGAGAAATTATCATGGGCCATGAGGAAATGGCAAAGGCATTAATCCAATATTGTTTGTCAGTCTTTATAATCAGAATCATACAGTACAGAATAGGCCATTGAGTCTGTACTGCATCACCAAAAATACACTGTCATACAAAGTCAAACTTTCCCGTGTTACAACCATTTTTAAAATCGTTCATTCATGCGATGTGGGCACAGCAGAAGACAATTTCTTTCCAAAAATAGACTGTAATCTAGGGGGTTAATGAGATAGGTGCAGAGATTGTGATATGCTGACTATGATTTTCCAAGATTTCTTAGATTTGGGTAGGGTCCCATCAGATTGGAAGCTGGCAAATGTTATGTCACTTTTCAAGGAAGACACAAGGGAGAAAATAAAGAACTACAGGCCAGATAGCCTAATACCAATTGTTGCAAAAATACTGGAATCTATTAAGGTTTAAGAATGCATTAAGATAATTTAATGATTAGAACAAGTTAACATAGCTTTACTAAAAGGGAATCTTGTTTGTCAAATTGATTGGAATTTTTTGAGGATGTAACTAGTAAGATAGGTAACAAGAAACCAACAAATGTTTTATACCTGGATTTCCTTAAGGCATACCTTTAGGTACTACTCAGAAGGCTAATTATCATTGCAGCTGATGTAGTTGGGGATAATATATTAGCATGGATAATGATTGGTTGATAGAATGATATAAGAGGGCATAACTGGACAATTTCAAGTTGGCAGCCAGTGAATAGTGAAGCATCACAAGGGTCAGTGCTAGGGCCTCAAGTATTAGAATTTTATGATGCAGAAAAAGGCAATTCGACCCATCAAGTCTGTACCAGCTCCCAAAAGAGCTACCCAGCTAGTCCCGTTGTCCAGCCTTCTCTGTAACCCTCTAAATCCATACCTTTGAAATATGTATCCAGCGCCCTTTTGAAACTTTGTATGGAATCTGGCTCTACCACTCTCCCATGCAGTGCATTCCAGCCCTACCAACTCTCTAAGTCGCACACACACAGGTTTCCTCTGGGGTCTCTGGTTTCCCCCCACAGTCTAAAGATCTGCAGGTTAGGTGGATTAGCCATGCTAAAGTGTCCAGGGATGTGCAGGCTAGGTGGATATACAGGGATTGGATTTGGGCAGGGGTGGTGGGGGGGAAGCTGGGTTGGGTTTGGATGGGATGTGCCTCAGAGGGTTAGTGAGGACTAGATGGGCTGAATGTCTGTTTCTACACTGTAGGGATTCTATTCTCTTTGGTCACAAGAGAAACACAGATTTTCCTTTAAAAGCTGCAAGACTTGCAAGTGTTACGTTCAGAGAAATTAGGTTGCACTTGGATAAGGCACAGAGTACATTAACATGTATATGCGATGAACAATTAGAAAGGCAAATGACATACTGGCCTTTATTTCAAGGAGAAATGAAATACAAGAGAAAACAAGCCTTGTTACAATTGCACAGGGTTTTAGTGAGACCCACATCTTGTGTTCTGTACACAATTTTGGTCTCCACATTTAAGAAAAGATATCCTTGCACTTGAGGCAGTACAACAAAGGTTCACCAAATTTTCACCAGGAATTAATGAGTGATCATCCTACGATGCAGGTGAGCAAATTTTTCCCATATTCTTTGGAGTTTAAAAGAATGAGAGATGCTCTCAATGAAACATAGAGGTTTGATAGAATAGATGCTAACACATCATTTCTCTCAGTCAGGGAATCTAAATCATGGGGCACAATTTCAGGGTAAAGAGTTGATTATTAAACCTGAGACAGAGAAATTTCATCATCAAAAGGTTATGAATCTTAAGAATTATCCGCCTTGACAGCTATAGAGTCTCTATCTCCAAATACTTTTAAACTGGTGATAGAGAGAGGCTGGTCATGGCCCACATCATCTCCCATCTCCCAGCCTGCTTCGATCTCCTACAGTTTGCCTACTGACATAACAGGTTCACAGTGGATGCCATATCCCTAGCCGTGAACTCATCCCTGGACGTGAACAACAAACACACCTATGTCAGACTCATGCTCGTTGACTACAGTTCCGCCTTCAACATCATTAGCCCCTCCAGACTGATCTCAAAACTCCGCGAGCTTGGTCTCGGCTCCACCCTCTGCAACTGGATCCTCATCTTTCTGACTCACAGGCCGTAATCAGTGATGATAGGTAACTGCACCTCCTCCACAATAACACTCAACACTGGAATCCACCCCCCCAACCCAAGGATGCATTCTCAGCCCCGTACTGTACTCCCTGGACGCCCACGACTATGTTGCCAAATTCCAAATGAACGCCATCTACAAGTTCGTTGACATTACTGTAGTAAGACAAATATCTAACAATGATGACTCAAAATACAGACAGGAAATAGAGGACTTGATGATGTGGTGCAATGAGAACAATCTCTCTCTCTAAATGTTGACAAAACTAAAGAACTGATCATTAACTTCAGAAAGAATGGAGAAGAACACGCCCCCATCTACATCAGGGGAACTGAGGTTGACAGTGACATGTTCCTCAGTGACAATAAACCAACAAACTGTTCAGGACATCCCACACAGATGCGACAGTCAAGAAAGCACAACAATGCCTTTTCTTCCTCATGCAACTCAGGAAATTTGGCATGTCCATAAAGGACCCTCACTACCTTCTACGATGGAGTGTATAACGGCCTGGTACAGCAACTGCTTTACCCAGGACGGTAAGAAACTACAGAAGGTGGTGTGCACAATCCAAACCATCACAGAAGCCAACCTTCCATCCATGGAGACAACAAGGTGCAGAGCTGGATGAACACAGCAGGCCAAGCAGCATCATAGGAGCAGAAAGGCTGACGTTTCGGGCCTAGACCCTTCATCAGAAAAAATGGACTCTATTTACACAGCTCACTGCCGCAGAAAGCCTGCCAACAAAGACCCATCATATCCCCGTAATGATTGTCTACAATCTCTTCCATCGGGCAGAAGATACAGAAGCCCGAACATACGGACCAGCAGGTTCAGGAACAACTTCCCGGCCATTACTAGTCTGATGAATGGACTCTCTCGCCTCAAATAATGCTGATCTTGCTAACGTTGATCCTCTGTGCATGCTTGCTTACTATGATCTGTTTGTACTGATTTATTTCATTGATTTATTGTCACGTATACCAAAGTATAATTAAGATTTTTGCTCTGTAGATTACACAAGAAAAATGGGGAGCAGGCAGAAAGTGCAGTTGAAATTCAGTAAAAGCAAAATACTGCAGGTACAGGAAACCTAAAACAAATGTGAAACTGTCTTCCTCACAGTCATACCAGATTTGAAACTTTTAACTCTTCATTCTTTCCCCACAGATGCTGCTAACCCTGCTGAGTTTCTCCAGCGTTCTCTGCGCTTGTTTCAGTTGAACGCCAAGATGAGTTCATGATCGAAATGAACCACAGAGCAGGTTCAACAGGTCAAATGATCCACTCCTAGTTACTTTATTGCGAGGAAGGCTCAAGACAAGGCCAGCTTCAACGCAGACCTCGCTCCCGTAATTATCAGTCAGCTATTCAACCACCGAAGACATCAGAGCTCACCCCAATGTTGTCCTTGTCTAATAGCCATTCCCATGTCCTTTGGCTGCAAGTTCGGAGCAAGAGACTAAGAAAATCACTGTGATGACATGAAAATGCGGTGGAGATACACTAGTCAGTAAAACTCCCCACGAAACGATTCTTCTCATTTACAGTGGGATCGCCCCTGCCCTTCGCGCTGCTGTCACTTAGGCTGGGCCCAGCTCGTGGCTGATTGCCCGGGGAGGCGGGGTGGGGGGAGCGGGGAAACCATAACCGCCGCTGGTGCACCCGCACTAGGTAGCAGAGACCTTCAATACTCACACATTGAGGACATTGCGCCGGTTAGAGAAGTAGGACTCGGCCAGGGGTTGGCTGGCTTTTACCAGCGAGCCGCCCAGGGTGATAAGAGCGAGGAGCGGCGCCAAATACCGGCACAGGCAGCCCCGGTGAAAGGTAGTTAGAAACCGCACAACGCCATCGAGCGACATCTTCACCAGGAGAAGGCGGGGCCGTATCCACAGCTCGTGATTGGTAGATCCCGTCCCCGCCCATTTCCTCTGATAGGGAGAGGACGGCCCAGACAATTGCAGTCATTGGAGGTTCCAGGCTCCGCCCATCTAATTACTTCCATGCGCGACAAGTCCCACCCACTGCACTGGATTGGTCAAAAGAAGCCCCACCCACCACAATGGATTGGTCAAAAGAAGCCCCACCCACCACCATGGATTGGTCAAAAGCAGCCCCACCTTCGAGATTCGCTGTTTAGACCGCACCAAGACCAATATTACCGTGCTTGGCTGTCAATCCATCCATCCATCCATCCATCCATGCATGCATGAATGAATGGGAGAGGTACAGTGTATATCAAAGATGGCATACATCTCAACCAGCTGCAGTGATCTATATTCTTATGATGTCTTTAACACCATAAACAGCCCAAGGGAAGAGAATTTTGAAGCAAAGTATAACACTGAACTATATAAGATGACATAAGGTTAGGTCAAAGAGGAATGTTAGAGTGTCTTAAAGGAGAGCAGCGAAGCAACAAGGCAGAAACGCTTAGGGAGGCAATTCCAGTGCTTTGAATCTAAGCATGTGTAGTGATTGGAAAGAGGTTGGCCAGGTGGATCTCATTGAATATGAGTTCCCTGATTGCGGCTGTCAGCATAGGCCAATCAGAAATCCTGGCTAACAGATGTAAAGAGGAATCAAAGGAATACCCCTCATCTTAGGGACTGGCTCTGAGCTAGCTGGTCACAGTCAATATACTGTGCACATGTAAATAAAGGGTGATGGGATACCAGCCTCCATGGAGTTATTTCAGTGGCGACAAGAGAAAACAGTATGCTCCTGAAGCAAATTTGCTCGCAACAATCATCTTTGATTGGGGGTAAGCATTTCTGGCATCATGCCTTTATTTGGGAAGCTTGACTCGTTTGATCCTGCCATCAAAGACTGGGCCCAGTGTGTGGAAAGAATGCAATACTTTTTCTGGGCAAATGACATTGGGGCAGATGTAAAGCAATGAGTAAATCTTCTGACTGCTTGTGGACTGGCAGCATGTCGGTTATTAGGAGCCTAACCCTGAGGCACTAGATGCTAAACCTTTCGAGAGTTGACAGATTTAGTTAAGGAATATTACGACTCCAAGCCTCTTCTAATTCTGAAATGCTGTCAGTTTTATTTGGCATTTCGAGAACCACGGAAATCTGTATCGGGCTTTTTGATAAGGTTAAGATGACTGGTAGAGGCATATGATTTTGGGTTAACCCTGAATGAGATGCTGAGAGACGGTTTGGTAAGTCGCTTTAATGATATAACCATGCAAAAGTGCCTATTAACTGAAGCCCAACTGGACTTCCAACAGGCGGTACAACTGGCTTTGTCATTAGAAAATGCAGCAAGTAGAGTATGTCAGCTCCAGTGTATCCTGCAGGAAGTGGACACCCTCGCCTGTCTGACTGAGTTTGGGGAACACCACTTGAGTGAAGGCAATTGCATAATTTCATCAGGACACATCCTGAGCAGAGGGATCTTTGGTCAGCCCACAGCAAAACCCCAAAACAAAGCCAAGCCTTGGCCAAATGGTATCACAAAAAGAGTTATCACCAAATGGAAAACAGACTTTGGAAATAAACTGCAGGCATTTAAACATCTTCCAAGAGAAAAGTGAGATTATCACTTCAACTAGACACCCTTCATAAGAATGTAACAGTTACTAATCATGTGATTATCTTTTAGCAGCAATCCAGCAGCTAAGTTCTTCTGAATTGTGCTGCTTTAGGTCTGAATTGAATCAGAAAAATAAACCATTGATATAATACATGTTGTCAGCATGAACATCAATGATGTATCCCTAGCATCACGTCACCTATACATTCATAAATCAGATGTCCAATGAAATAATTCCACAGAGGCCAATGTCCCATCACCAAGTCATACTTTATTTACACGTGCTTCATACTTGACACTGGTCCGGCTTCCTTAGAGCCAGATCTCAGAGTGGACAGAACCTCTGACAATCCTGTTTATATCTGTCAACCAGGGCTCCCTGATTGGACCAGATTAACAGCCCCAGTCCCAGCGAACTCACTTTCTATAAAGTCCACCTGGCTGACCACGTTATAATTATTACATCTCTCCCCCTCTAAGTCCGAGAATGTAGGCCTGTTCTTTTTCTTGTAGTCTCTCCTGGGGTGTTTTCACACCTGACCTGGTTCCTCCCACTCAGCATTGGACATGGGTGCTGCATACTGGACCATTGCGAACTCTTGCGCTTGGAGTCTCTTGGAAGAAATCCATCCCCTTCTTTAGGAGATAAACGCATGGAGGCTGCAACATCCGCCGCGTCCATCACAGACTCAGATGTTTCTTCGATGCTTGACTAAGGGGGAGAACTCACGGAATCCAACAGCCTTTCCAGCTGTTCTAAGAGCCAGGTATGTTTTTCTCCTGCCCTGTTTGCGAGTTTGTAGCTTCCATGTGGTCCAAGTGTTTGCTCAGGACTGCCTCACCAATGCAAACTTTGTACATCATGAGACCTGACCTCACACAACCACGCCTCTTACCCAAGCAGTACCATTTCCATGGTTTCAGCACCAAACTTCGTTCCCTGAAGTAAAACGTTACTCTCTTATAGCGGAGTCTTGTGTCCGGCATTGGTGTTCCTAATGCTGTTTCACCCTCCCCCGCCAATGTCTGGGAAGATCAGATTTATCTGGTGCAGAGTCTTCTCCCCATTAGCAATTCTGCTAGAGGAATCCCTGTAGTTGCAGTGAAGGGTGGTCCAATAATCAAATAGAAACCAGGACAGTTTTGGTTCTAGTGAAGCTGAAGGCTGTTTATTTTTGCCTGACTTCAAAGTTTGGACTGTTCTTTCTGCCTGACCATTGGATGATGGATGGTATGAATCTGTCCTTGTATGCTGAATGCCATTCAACTTTAAGAAATGCTCGAATTCCTTGCTGGTAAATGATGTCCCATTGTCAGTGACCAACACTTCCAGGAGCCCGTGTATTGCAAATGATGATCTCAACTTTTCTATCATCATCCCCATGTTTGACATATGAACTCTATGCACGTCCAATCACTTTAAATGGACATCCACAATGACTAAGAACATTGAATCCATGAAAGGGCCGGCACAGATTTTAAAAGGTGGGCATAATAACAGTGATTGAAATCATCTACTTTTTTGCATACACAAATGCTTATCCAAATTAGTTGTACTCTAAGTACTATTACTGTAACGTAGATAGAATTAAGGGCTTGAGAATAAGTAGAGCAGCCAGACCATCCAAGGCTCATTAAGGAGGTGGGGTGCATCATGTGTGACTCTGTATATGTATTTACACACTGCATCCAGCAATGGCTCTCACAGATTGGAAGAAGTCTGATATAATCCCCAGCATTTTAAAAAAAAGTTGCAAGACAGATCTGACTATCTGACAGCTCATTAGTTTGATAACAATCATAGGAAAGATATCGTTGTTATACAGAAGCAATATACTAAGGTACCCAGCATGGTTTACAAAAAAGTCATGTCTTACTCATCTGATTGTATTTTCTGAAGAAGCAATGAAGATGGCGGATTGGGAAAACCCAGTAAGCATTGTCAACCTGGGCTTCTGAAATGCTTCCAATAAGGTACTGAATGATAAGGTTCTGATATTAATGGCAAAGTATTGAAATAAGTTGAAAACTGTCTGAAAGGACAACCAGGTGAAATAGAGTTGGAGACAGATTTTGAGCTGTTTGGAGACATGTGATGTCCCATAGGGATCAGATATGGGAAAGTTGCTCTTCACTATTTTTATTGATAATGCAGATGTGGATGACACGGCTTTTGGGTGCAGCTGATACTAAGATCTATGGGTGTTAAAATTGTGCTCAACAGCTTCTAGTAGATTTTAGTATTTGGCAGATTGGATTCATGATTCACAAATGATGTTTAATTTGGAAAAATTGCTTGTCAAATGTTCAATATTCTTATACCCTTCATGGGAAAGCATTAGAGAAAGTGGAATAAAAGTGATGAATAATGCCATGAAACAATACTTAGAGTGAATAGGGCATTGAGGTACATTCATTGGACAATTGATTCTAAGCTAAAGCCTGCCATTTTGTCATTTTGCAAGATTTTGAAATATTATGTCCAGTTTTGGTGTCTGCTCGTATGATGGGTGATATAGAGGCTTTGGAAATGGAGCAGAGATGAGTCACTAAAGTAAATCTCCAGTATAAAACATCTTATAGTTACCATATAGGCCAAAATAGATATTTCACGGAAACATAAATTCAGGGTGATCTGATTGGGGTTTACAAGATGACAATTGGAATAGATTATGTTCTAGTGATAGTTTATTCTAATGAAATATATTAAAACAAAACCAGAGTCACAACTTAAGTTATGTGCTGACTGGATCTAAATTAGATGTAAGGATGTGAGAATAGTGAACTGGATCTGTACTCAATGGAGTTTAGAAGGAAGATGGCAGGGGGATCTCATTGAAACTTGCAGAATACTGAGAAGCCTGCTCCAGTAGACATGGACGAGGTGTTGCCACTAGTACGAGAAACTAGGTCCTGAGGGCATAGCCTCAGAGTTAAGGGACAATCCTTTAGAACTGAGATGAGGAGGAATTTCTTCAGCCAGAGGGTGGCAAATCTGCAGAACTCATTGCTGCAGAGGGCTATGGATGCCAAGTCATTGAGTGTATTTAAGACAGAGATAGATAGATTCTTGATTAGTAAGGGGATCAAGGGTTGTGGGGAGAAGGCAGGAGAATAAGTTTTAGAAACATATCAGCCATGATCGAATGGCAGAGTAGACTCAATGGGCTGAATGTCCTAATTCTTCTCCTATGTCTTACGGCCTTATTCTGGAATAGGCTGTTATTTTGCACAGAGATCACAATTTCTTTAAATGAGAATTGCACCTGTTTTTGGTTCAGATGGACATCAGTTTTTGGTAAAAGGAAGGAACGCAGGGAATTTGAAGCCACAATGATTGCGGTTTAATTTCAATTACCTAGCTAGATCAGAGAGAAATTATCCAGAGCTTTTACCATAAATTAACACTGATACTTATCTTGTTTCTCACCTCTCCCAGGTCACCACGTGAATTTGGATGACATGGAGAATGTATAATGTTGTGACACACAATGGGTCACAATTGTAATTGACAGACTGAATTTTTCAGACCCTCTTTAGTTATTTGTTGTTTGTATGTTAGATGTTTGTATATCAAACCATAAAAATATCGTTTGGACTTCACATTTGGTTCACACTCAAAATGACAGGTCCTGAATTGTATAGAATTTACAGAACAGAAACAGGCCATTCAATCTGACTAGTCTGTGGTGACGTTTATGATTCTCAAAAGTCTTCTTTCATTCTCATTTGCCATACATAGCCTTTCAGCATATCTTTAAATGAAACAAATTGGAAAATAAGAATCTTCTGGAATTAATATAAATGCACACATGCATACAGTGCAATGCTCAGGTATACACAATATAAAAGAATTTAGGCTTTATTATATGTTGCAGTGTTACTCCCAACCAATTAGGTCAGTAACTGCCAGTAAATACTCACACCTCAAATTACCAAAATCTCCACTATTGTCTGAGAATAGAAAAGATGGAAGGTTGCTACTTCTGCACCACAAGCTGCATCATAGTGGAAGCTGTTGAACACTCAGCAGGTAATTCATCTTCTGTGAAGGGAACCAATCAGTTAATATTGTAAATTTTTACTATAACTCCAATGTTCTCTTCAAAGGGAAACAATGACTGGGAAGAGGATTGGTTTGGTGCTTGGAGCATAGACCCATCATCAAAACGTTCTTTAGTGGGTAGCCTTTACCTTCAGTATTGATCTACCACACAGACTGGGTGACTGCTTTGTAGGACACCTATGTTCTGTCTACAAAAATGACATGCAGCTTCCAGTTGCCTGACATTTCAACGCACCACTGTATTCTATGGCCAACGCCTCTGTCTCAGGCTCGCTGCAGTGCTTCAGCGAAGAGCAGCACCTCATTTTCTGCTGGGAAACCTGCAGCCCTCTGGACTCAATATCGAGTTCAATAATTTTAAAACTTGAACACCTCCTTCCATGTCCTTTTACCCATCCCCACACCCAAGGCCTTGTCATGATTTCAGCACAGCCAACCAATTTTCCCATACGTCATCAGATTTTCTTTCTCCCTGGCTTAGTAATATCCATCTCTATGTCTGCCTAACTGTCTTTCTGACTCTCTGGGCTTTATCTCCAACTACCTGCTCACTCCCCAACAACCCCACCCGGTCTTCTTTATATTTACCACCCTTTCCTTGCTACAGTCAGTTCTGAAGAAGGGTCACTGGACTTGAAATGTTAACTCTGTTTTCTCTCCACAAATGCTGCCAGACATGCTGACTTTTCCCAGAACTTTCTGTTTTGTTTTGACTGCTTCTTGTTTTCTTGAACTGCTAGGCTGCTGGGGGTTAATTCACAATGTTGGTTTCTGGTGCTTCTAACTTATTGCAGCTTTTCACATTGTCTCTAAGACTTAAGTGTATTTAACTTCGCTCATTGTGCCTGCAACCCTCTCAGATATTATCAGCCACTAAGGCATTTCCTGTTCCACTTGAATGTTTTATATTTATTGATTTTTTCCCATGAACTTGTGTTATTTCCCCTTCCCTTTGTTTTCTTCTTTTTCAATGCTGTTTATAGGTAATATCCGCTAGTCTATGCCTATTATAACAATTTGTCAATTATTTATGTCTGGTTCTTTGTCAGTTCTTCTGACATGCAGAATATTTCAATCACAATCTGCTTTTGTTTCAGATATCTAGCCACTGCAGCTACTTTGCTTTCTGCCTTCAGTTAACTATAAGTCTGTTGCTTAGCAACTTACAGACTGTCTCACCATCAACACAATTCATTTTTAGAAACTGGGATTTACTTGGAGCAAAAATGATTTATTCATTTTGGTTATTAAGTCATTTAGAAACACTAAGTAATATTTATTGGGGGATTTGCTTCTCATTAATTCACACAAAGCAATTATTATTTGCTCCATCACTGGGAACAGCACCATGAAAGGAACAAATATTACAGAATTTTTTTAAAAGCATAAATAATATAGCACCCCTGAAGTTCTAGGGGAGTCAGAGAGACATCAAAATTGTCAGTTGCTCTAAAAAGTGTTATCTAGAAGTTGGAATGAAGTAATTTTGATGAAGCAATGCAATACAAAACACCACAGAAACACTGAAGAAAAGTCGCAAAAGGCCAGAACAATGATATTGTATGCTTGCGATTGAAAATTGATTACAAACCAAAGTTCAGTCATCTCAAAACATTCTGTGCCAGTGGTATGTATGCAATGAGTATATATAAATATTCATCCGCACAGAAAACTTTTATTGGAACATTTGATACATCTTGTGATTTGTTCTGTAAAAATTGTATAGGACGAGACACCATTGCTTTGATGGGCCTGGTTTCTCAACACTGTCTTATCATGAGATCCCCTTCCCACTCTCAGCAAAACGAATATCCTGCACAATATCATCATTGCATAGAAACAACAATGATTATATCAGTCAGCAATCTTGACATTAGAATTTTCTTTTCGGCAGCGACAATGGACTCAAATCTTACATCTACAGGTAAAAGTAACAGAAAACTCTAGCTCTGAAAGTGATTTACATTATTGTTGGCTATCAGTGCCTATTTATGATCCTTGAGTATGGTGAGCTGAATGTATACTTCTGCAAACAAGTTACAAATGGATTTCATCCGTTGGTGTAGGAACTTGACACAAGCCCCAAAATTGTCAACTATCAACATGGCTTTTCTACCTTGCAAAGACTTTGTTCAGACACAGCATTCATGCGTTAAGAACACCAGTGCTCAGTTATTTCTATAAGATACCAATAGAGTAACTGCAATATCAAAACTTCAGGCAGATGAAATTAGAATTCACAATCACGAGTATTTTTGTTTGTTTCCCAAAAATGTTGATGCAAGTCATGACAGTAATTTGCTACTTTTTGTTTATTCCCACATGATGATTTAATTTTTTAGTTTACAGGATGTGAGTGTCACTGGAAGACCATTATTTATTGCCCATCCTAATTGTACTTGAATCTCTGCCGT
The DNA here is from genome assembly GCF_021869965.1 of Rhincodon typus. Taxonomy (NCBI): domain Eukaryota; kingdom Metazoa; phylum Chordata; class Chondrichthyes; order Orectolobiformes; family Rhincodontidae; genus Rhincodon; species Rhincodon typus. The sequence goes on from NC_063350.1 coordinate 32,202,520, forward strand.
TCGTGTGCATAAGATACACTCAGTGCTACTGGCGAGTGGGTTTCTGGATCTTGATTCAGCAATGCTGTAGGAATGATAATGCATTTTGAATTCAGATGACATGTGACATAGAGTCTTAGAGTCAAACAGCACGGAAACAGACCCTTCGGTCCAACCAGTCCATGCCGAACATAATCCCAAACTGAACTAGTCTCACCTGCATGCTCCTGGCCTATATCCTTCCAAACCTTTCCTATTCATGTACTTATCAAAATGTCTTTTAAACATTGTAATTGCACCCAGATCCACCACTCCCTCAGGAAGTTCATTCCACACGCAAACCACCCTCTACGTAAAAAATTTGTCCCTTATGTCTTTTTTAAATCTCTCTCCTCTCACCTTAAAAATATGCCCCCTCATCTTGAAATCCCCAATCCTAGGGAAAATACAACTACCATTAACTCTATCTATATCTGTCATGATTTTATAAACTCCCATCCAGTCAACTCTCAACCTCCTACGCTCCAGTGAAAAAAACGTCCCAGCCTATCCAGCCTTTCTTTATAACTCAAACCTTCCATAACCGGTAACAACCCGGTAAATCTCTTCTGAATCCCTCTCCAGCTTAATAATATCCTATAACTGGGCTACCAGAATTGGACAGTATTCCAGAAGAGGTTTCACCAATGTCCTGTACAACCTCAACATAACTTCCTAACTCCTATATTCAGAGGACTGAGCAATGAAGGCCAGCATGCCAAAAGCCTTTTTAAACACCCTGTCTATATGTGATGCAAAATTCAAAGAATTATGTATCTGCACCCCTAGGTCCTTCTGTTCCACAACACTACCCAAGGCCCTACCATTAATTTTATAAGCCCTACCCTTGTTTGTTGTACCAATACAATACTTTGCATTTATCCAGATTGAACTCCATCTGCCATTTTTCAGTCCGTTGGCCCATTTGATAAAGAACGCTCTGTAATCTTAAAAAACCTTCTTCACTGTCTACTATGCCACCAATTTTGGTGTTGTCCACAAACTTACTAACTATGCCTTCTACATTCTCATCCAAATCATTCATATAAATGACAAACAAAACAGCACCCAGAACCGATCCCTGTGGAATACTGCTGGTCACAGAACTCCAGTCCGAAAAGCAACCCTCCACCATTAATATGTGTCTCCTGCCATTAAGCCAATTATGTATCCAATTGGCAAGCTCAGTCTGAAACCCATGACTTCACAAATTAGTCTGCTATGTGGAACCTTGTTGAAGGCTTTACTAAAATCCAAATAAACAACGTCTACTGTCTGCCATCATCAATCTTTTTAGTAACTTCCTCAAAACTCAATCAAGTTTGTGAGACATGATTTCCCCAACACAAAGCCATGCTGACTATCCCTAATCAATCTTTCCCTCTCTAAACGTCCATAAACCCTATCTTTTATAATTGCCTCCAACAATTTATCCACAACTGAAGTCAGACTCGCAGGTCTGTAGTTCCCTGGTTTCTCCTTACAACCTTTCTTGAACAAAGCCATTAGCCACCCTCCAGTCATCAGGTACCTCATCCGTAGTTATAGATGATGCAAATATTTCTGCAAGGGGTCTTATAATTTCCTCCCTTACTTCCCACAATGTTTTGGGATTCATTTGACCAGGTCCCGGAGATTTATCCACCTTTATATTCTCTAAGACCTCCCAAACCACCTCTTCTGTAATGTGAACTGTTTTTAAAATATCAAAGTTTATTTCTCTGTATTCTCTTAACTCCATTCTTTCTCCACAGTAAAAACTGATGCAAAACATTCATTTAGTGTCTCTCTCATCTCCTGGGATTCAACACAAAGACCACCTGTCTTGATCTTTAAGAGGCCCTACCCTCTCTCTAGTTACCCTCTTGCCTTTAGTGTATTTGTAGAACCTCTTTGGATTATCCTTAACCTTATATGCCAATGCTATCTTATATCCCCTCTTTGTCTTCTTAATTTCTCTCTTATGAATGCCCCTACACTGTTTATATTGATTAAGAGATTCAATTGAACCAAGTTGTCTGTATCTAAAATAAAATTCTCTTTTATTCTTGACTAGAACCTCAATATCTTTATTCCTGGTGGGGAGGAATTTGCTGCCCTTCTAGATGGTAAAGGTAACACGTTTGAGAGATGGTGTCACGGAAGGCTTGGTGAATTTCTACAGTGCATTTCATATACATTACTGCCACTGTGATCCTGCTATGGAAGAAGTGAATGGGCTGATCAAAAAATGGGCTTCTTCTCCTTGGATTGTGCAGAGCTTCTTGACTGTCATTGGTATTTTGTTCTCCAAATCAAGTGAAAAATATTTGATTACACTCCTGACTTGTGCCTTGACAATGGTAGACACACTTTGGCAGAGGTTAGATACATACTACAGAATTTCCAGACATTATGTTATTATTGTCATCAAATCTATATGGTTCATTTCGTGGTCAGTTGTGGTGGGGTATGAGGGAACACAATGATGGTAATTAAGTGAATGACGTGATGTGATTAGGCTTCCTCTTGCTAGAGATTATACATTTTTGGCAATTCTGTAGCATAAATGCTGTTCTAACCTATCGACCAAGCCTGAATATTGTCCAGGTCTAGTTGTGTTAGAGCACAGACTACTCTAATATATGAACAGTTTAAAAGGAGACTGCACATTCCTGAATCATCATTGCAGATCTCTACTTCTGACCTTATCATGGTGACAAGGTCATTGATGAGTCAACATATTATTGGGCATAGGCTACTTAGGCAATTCTGGAGTGATGTCCTAGGGTTGAGACAATTGGCCTTTGATAATCATAACCATCTTCTTTCATTTTAGTTATCACTCCACTAAGGGAGAGATTTTCCTTGATACCTATTATTCAATATTCCTAGGGCTCCTTGATATTACACTTGGTCAAATGCTTCCTTGTTATTAAGGGATGTAATTCTTACCTTATCTCTGGAATTCAGTTATTTTTGAGTCCATATTTGAACCAAAGCTGTGTCTCTGGTAAAAATCAAGCTGTACATCAGTGAACAGGTTTTTGCTAAGCAAGTGCTATTTGATGTTACTGTTGATGACATCTTCCATCGTTTGTTGATCGAGAAAATAGCAATGGGCTGGTAACTGCCCGCATTGGCTTTGTTCTTCTTTTGTAGACAGGTCATATCTGGATAATTTTCAACTTTGTCAGGTACATGTCAGTTTTGTAACTGTACTGGAGTCATTTGATGATGGAAATAGCTAGTTCCAGGGAATAAATGTTCAACAATACAACTGGAATGTTGTCAGGGCCCATTGCTTTAGCTATGTCCAACACATTTAATTGTTTGTTGATATCACATGGAGTGAATTGAATGGGATAAATACTGGATTCTCTGATGCTGCAGACTTCAAGAGGAGGACAAGGTGGATTTTTGCATTCATGTGCTGGGCATCATCATGGAAATATTCATGGAGCCCTCACTTCCAATTAGTTGTTTAATTGCCCACCATCATTCATGGCTTGATGTGGCAAATCAGTCAAACTTCTGCTTGATTCATTGCCTGAAGGATTGATTGGCACAAAATACAGCACCATGCTTCATTATTTAATATGGTCTCTTGTAGCTCACCATAGCTCCTGGCATGTAATCCTGCACAGCTCATTGAATATGTGTTTATTCTTGCTTTGATCATAAGAACATAAGAACCAGGAGCAGGAGTAGGCCATCTGGCCCTTTGAGCCTGCTCTGCCATTCAATAAGATCATGGCTGATCTTTTCGTGGCCTTTGTTCCGCTTACCCATCCTCTCACCATAACCATTAATTCCTTTACTGTTCAAAAAATTATCTATCTTAGCTTTAAAAACATTCAATGAGGAAGCCTCAACTACTTCACTGGGCAGGGAATTCAACAGATTCACAACCTTTTGAGTGAAGAAGTTCCTCCTCAATTCAGTCCCGAATCTGCCCCCCCACCCCCTAATTTTGAGGCTACGCCCTCTTGTTCTAGTTTCACCACCAGTGGAAACATTCTCCCTTCTTCTATCTTGTTTATTCCCTTCCTAATTTTATGTGTTTCAATAAGATCCACCACCCCCCAATTCTTCTAAATTCCTATGATTATAATCCCAGTCTACTCAGTCTCTCCTCATAAGCCAACCTTCTCAACTCTGGAATCAACCTAGTGAATCTCCTCTGCACCCCCTCCAGCGCTAGTACATCCTTTCTCAAGTAAGGAGACTAAACTGAATGCAGTACTCTAGGTGTGACCTCACCAGCACCCTATATAGGAAGACTTGCATTAGGTCTTTATTTACAAGGCTACATACTCATTGAGAGTATGGATTATTGTTTAAACATGGTGCGAGGTTTTCAGTTGTACTAACTAAAAATGCGAAAAATGCTGTTTCTGCATTTTTGTATATTAATTGTCTACTAGGTAATGTTCAGTCTGTGTTGATTTTCATTTATTTGTTATAGCAAAACTCTTAAAAGGTGAAACATTGACATGTGATTATTTCAGTTGATTTGCTTGAAAATTGATAGTTCTTTTAAAGAGCTATCAATCCAAAAGAGGATCATAGTAGCTTTTATAACGTTATTGTCACAATTTATGACACATACAGTCAGAATGTAATTCGGTTAGAATGCAAGCTATGGGATTAGATAAAGTCAGCATTGACTTATGAAAGGGAAAACATGCTCTACTAATTGACTGTAATTTTTTGAGGATGTAACTATAAAAATATTTACAGCAGAATCAGCAGATAGAGTGTATTTGGATTTCAAAAAGGCTTTTGATAGGGTCCCACACAAGAGGTTAGTGGGGAAAATGTAAGCACATGCATTGGGCGTAATATATTGGCATAGATTGCAAATTGGTTACAGATCAGAAATAAGTCGGTAGCAGGGAGTGACTGGGAGTGACTGATAGTGTCTTGCAGGGTGCAGTGCTTGGACCCCACCTGTTGATGATACGTATAAAAGAGGAAACCAAATGAAGTATTTCCAAGTTTGCTGACAACACAAAATTAGGTGGGATTGTGCATTGTGAGAATGATACAAGCAGGCTTCAGTCGAGTTGGTAAAACATGTGACAGAGAGTGTAATGTTGGTAAATCTGAAGTTATACACCACAGAGTGAAACCAGAAAGGCAGATTGTTATTTAAATGTTGAGACGTTGGGAAATATGGATGTGCAAAGGGATCTGGGTGTCCTTGTGCTCCAGCCATTAAAAATAGACAGGCAGGCACAGCAGGCAATTAGGAAGGCATATAATTTAATGGCCTTCATTGCAAGAGGATTTGAGTTCGGAAGTAGAGTTGTATCATTGCAGTTATACAGTGTCTTGGTGAGGCCACACCTGGACTATTGTGTGCAATATGATCTCTCTAAGTAAGAGATGATACATTTGCCATAGGGGGAATGCAGCAAAAGTTCATTAAGCTTCTACCAAGGATGGCAGGACTGTTATATGAGAAGAGATTGGTTTGACTGCTCCTGTGTTCACTTAAGAATGAGGGCAGTCTGATAGAATTATATACATTTCAATCAGGGCTGGACAGACTAGATGCAGGGCAAATATTTATTTTGGACAGTGAGTCCAGAACCAGAGGTCACAGTCCAAGGATACTGGGTGGTCTGTTTAGGACTGAAATGAGGAAATATTTCCTCAGTCAGAGCATGTTGACTCCTGTGGAATTCACTACCACAGAAGATTGTGGAGGTCTGGACACTGAGTATATTCAACAAAGAGATTGATACATTTTTAGATAGTAAAGGCATCAAGGAGTATGAAGCAAAAGCAGGAATATTAGCATTGAGATAGAGGCTGGCCATGATCACACTGAATGGCAGAGCAGGCTCAAAGGGCTGAATGGCCTACTCTTGTTCCAAATTTCTATGTTTCTGTGTAATTTGCTTTCTCTATTTGTTTGATGATAACTGAATTTGTTGATTCACAACACTGGAATAGGAATCAGTTCTAAATCCTTTGGTGAATGTTACCACTCTAGCTTGCTGGAACAAGATTGAATTTGAAGATCTCCAGCAATTTCTTCTGGTAAAGACACATTGTGTTGGGCATTTGAAAACAGTGAATTAGAAGATTTAAAATAATCAACAGAGTTCAATTACAATTTCAGTGGAAGTGTTTTAATTGAATTATTTCAATTCAAATTGCTGGATAACTCAAATTAAGCAACTATTATTTCATTAAGAGTATACAAGTCTAAACAGATAGATGGGACTAATTTTGCCCAAGTTTTTGTGAAGTGTATCCTATTAACCAACAGATGGCACTGTAAAATATGAGACACCTAACTGCAGTAACTATTCTTGTCACATGATTAGAACTGTTTAAACTACATAAAATAGTCTGCATAATTTATGCATTCTCTCTAACCTGATATTTTTAACCTACTGAATCGGGCAAGTCACTCTGGGCAGTGGCTTCAACTGTATCATTGATGTGGAAGAGATCCAGCAGAGATGACAGCAGACTGGACATCACGTCCAGATTCCTGATAGAAACGGTAAAAGATGCCAAGCTGCATGACATCTTCAGACCCTGTGCAGACTGAGTGCAGAGTAAATACACAAGGACAAGACCAGATTGATCTGTCCTTCCAGGACTCACTTCCTGTTTGTGTCCCATGCATTCATGGTCAGACCACTGACTTCAAATTAGTGTTCTCCTCTGACCATTGCCATCTTATAATTGACTGTCACTTACAGGAATACCAGAGGGGTGGCAGAGGGATAGGAAATTAAACATGAGGTGGCTGAACCCAGGGAACATCAAGGAATTGAAAAGAGGACTCAAAGGCTGGAAATCAATGAAGCCCTCTTTGACTCTCCAGGACTCTGGTGGGAAGCAATAAAGGTGAGCATCAAAAGATTCTTCTGGTTCAAAGTGTTCAGAAGATGAGGGAGGACTAGGGCATTAGAAACACATTGCAAAATCTGCTCCAGCTGCTGTCAATGGGGGTCAATGTCAAGGAGGATCTCCAAGAGGTGAAGAGCCAGAAAGCCTTGCTCTTTGCCTCAGAGGCTTTTAAGATCATTTCTGCTCCATGAAATAGGATAAGATGTGTTTGCGCTTCTTCTAGAAGGCACACAGAGAGAGCTCTGTGATCAGCATTCTGAAGAAAGAGGATGTATTGGTAAAGTCATTGCAGTCTGACATTTTGACCATCAGCAAATCCTTTCATGCTGGACTGTATAATGTAAAGCTCCCAGAAGTAGTGCCTTACTGGTCAAGTTGTAGTCATCTCTGTAGGAGTTATCAGCCAGGACCTACTGGGGGTGTACAAGATGATGTTTCTGGTGGGCAACGTGTTCAAAGCCAATGAGGAAATGTATTATCACTGTCAGCAAAGGGAATGAGGAAGTAAACGCATCTCACTGAAGAAAATGGATTGAAAAAATCTGTTCAAGTTCATCATTAATAGAGTAACGTCTGTTCTGGAGTTGATGATTCACCCTCAACAACAACATGCTGTACCTGACAGGAAGATTTCTGAGAGCTTTGTGCTACTCAGGGATTCAATCGCCTGTATGTGGGATGGAGGGGGAGGACACTTGTTTCAGCATGGATCAAACCTTTGATAGAATATCCCAAACCTACATGATGGATGTGCTCTCCAAAATGTGGTTTGGGAGGGAATCCACAATTGGATACAGTACTATCATTAATAATGCTATTCCAATTAAAGAGTGGGAAGCAGAATATTTTCTGATTAAATGTGGACTCAGACAGTGTAAAGATTGCTTTTGTTCTTTTGTGCTGCAGACTAAAAACATGGGAAAATATATTGCTTTACACTGTGGAAGAAGATGTAGCAGTTTCAACAAACAAGTTATTGTGAGTTGGATATAGAATGTTTCCTTATTCAGACAGTAGGGGAGAATTTTTAGACACCTCAGCTATGTGAAGGTGTGTTCAGAGCAATTTTGTTCAATGCCAGACTTTGGATTGGTGTTTCAATTAGGACCAGTTGTATGTTCTATGGTGTGATCAGCATAGGAACAATGTTTGTTTGGCTCCTGGGAAAGTGGCTACAGTTTTGTGTTTGGACAATCCAGAAAAACACACTGGTCTGCGAAGACAAAGCACCTAAATTTCTCTCCCTTCTATGGATAGAGAAGTTAGCGACTCTGTCTCTTTCTGCAAATTCCCTTCTTGAAAGAGAGGAAAAACACCTTTATAAACCATGAAAGGGTGAATCTTTAAACAGTGAATGACAGATTGAGAATTATAATGCTCTCAAACTTGTGACCTCATCAAAACGTTGAAAAGGATTGGAAGGGAACTGAAACAAAACAACTCATTGACACCTGCAGTCCGGACTGATGCCAGAACTGAGATTCACTGACTTTTTTGTTCCTTCCCCAATTGCAATATTTAGACCTTGTCTTGTCTCTATGTGTCTGTTTGTACATGTATGGGAATTTTAAAAGATGTAGGGTTTAAGTTACAGAGTTGTAGGTTATCAATTCATGTTTCTTTCTTGCCATTAGTTTGAATGCAAAAAAATGATTTTTTTTATTCATTCATGGGATGACAGTATTGTTCATCAGGCAGCATTTATTGCCCATCCTTAATTGCTCAGAGGGCAGTTAAGAGTCAACCACATTGCAGTGGGTTTGAAGTCACATGTAAGTCAGACCAGGTAAGGATGACAGTTTCCTTCCCTAAAAGGCATTAGTGAAGCAGATGGGCTTTTCCATCAATTGACAATAGATTCATGGTAATTGCTGGCTTATTAATTCCACCATCTGCTGTGGTAGGATTTGAACCCAGGTCCCCAGAAAGTTATCTGGGTCTCTGGGTTAACAGTCCAGCAATAATACCACTAGGCCATTGCCTCCCCTTCTGTGAATGATAAATACCTGGTGTGCATATTCTTTTAACCTGAATTAGATAATTAGATAAAATTGAACAATTCAGTAGTTTAATCAAACTTTCACTTTTCTGATGATTCCAGGAGTTGTGCAGCTTAATTTCCAGGGTACTACCCAAGGGAGCAGTGATGGTAGAACTGCTCTTTGTCCTCTGTCCAGCTTGTGCACTTTGCCAAGTCTATTAAGATGGATCTGAGCATAAAGAGGGTGACTAGCTCAGGTAGTGGAGTCACTCGGGTCAAAGTTTCTCCGTACCTGGATGATGTCACTGTTTTCTGCTCTGATATACTGCGGGTCCACTGACTAGTTAGCATCTGTGACTAGTTTAAACTGGCCTCAAGAAACAAAGTAACTCAAGGCAAAAGCAAAGCCATTTTCTTTGGAAACTAGGCCTTTTGTTCCCTTCATTGTCAGGTCACATTTCAATGCATATGATTTCGAGGGGTGGAGACATGTACTAAAAGCTAGAAGGAGCAAGTAGTCATGGAGAATGTGGAAGCAACTCTCCCTCTTCACTAAAGGTAAGAACTCGGTCATCAGATATGAGGCATTCTCTGTGTTGCCGTACATGACAAAACTCTGGCCTATTCTCCACTCCCATGACATGGTGACCAGCTGAGCCATCTCTCACTTTATCTGGAGATCAAAAATGGACTGTGTTTTCAGTGACACAATGTTCAAACTCTAAACAAAATGGGAGAAAATGTATCCAAAATTGCGCTTGTCCAAATGGCCAATCTTGTGCAGTTCCTTCAAGCTGTGCGTAGACCTTCCATGTCAAGTGTCACTACATAAAGAGGCTCTCCCTTTCCCTGGATTTGTGAAGGCCATGTTGCCATGGGGTGATCTTAGTAATTGGACCCTGCAATACCACTTTTCCCTCGTGGAGAAATTTATGCAGAAAAACACCTTTGATCACAAAGACAATGATCACCCTGTAATGTCCTTGAGACTCTGCAGTAAATGGAGATGGTAGATCTTGTCCTGAGCAGACTGCCAAAGATATTCAGTAGAATACCTCATCACCAGAAGTTATAACAAAGCACCAAGATGTAGTTTGGCTGGTAGTTAGAAAGGCCTTTCTATCAGATTCTTCCTATGTGCTTGGAGACTGGACCCTCTCTGCAAGTCACCCTTGAAGTGGCTGCGGTGGCGACAGACTGTTGTTCACTTGCTTGTGGAATATTCTTTTGTGAAAAATGTCTGCAGAGAGAAGAAGTGGTTTGTGCTGAGATTCATCTGGACCAGCTCTGTGATGCAGGACTTTGTGCTCAATAGGTTGTTCCTATCTACACATACTGAAACAAACATCAGTTATGTATGGAGGGTTATCAAGCTGGTGAAAGATGCTCTTTGGTCTGCACAAACCTTCCTGGTATCCAGGTGTTACCAAAATCATGTAGACTGGCAAATTCTGAGGTCCAGGACAAGATCCTGAGGGAGACTGAAAAGTTTAGGACAGCCACTGCAGAGACACAATGAGGAAATCTTATTAGAATTTAGTAAATTATTATCAGGACATGTTAGCCACAGTACAATAAGGAGCTGGGAACTGTAATACCCCTCAAGCCGTTTGCCTCACAAAACATGTATGTTGTAAATCAATGAGTACAGAAAAAGCATTGAGACATCTAAGAGTGACACACCTTGTGGAGACAACTTTGCATCTTTTGTACTATTTGTAATTTGAAATGTTTAGTCCTTAGGCTGCATACTGTTTGTGAAATGTATTTGCTAAATATGAGGACTGTTGTAATTGTACATGTTGAATTTTCTCGCATCTCTTGTATTTGAAATGTATTTTTTTACAAATTTTAGGAATAAAGTATATTTTTGCAAGAAGAAGCTTCTAACCTACCAAAGATCCAATCTTGTTATCGTACATTTCCCTCAAAACATAATAAAGAGTCTCATATATCTAGTACATTGTGAAAATTTGAGAGCGGATGATATGGTTTTGTTTCATCTATGCAAAGTTCATTCAACATTCCACTCAAAGACAAATCAAAAGAGAATTATTAGCCAAATCAATAACATAGCTGAAGAAATCACACAAACCCCTAATGCTTCAGGATATGAGTTTGCATTTTCTGTACAGAGATATGTGGACTTCTTTGGAAAAGGATACAAATTTTATGTAGACTGATCTTGAATGCCGGGAGTATATTTTTAGATATAATGATAAAATTATATAGAATTACAGTAACTGATATTTTGCTGCACTGATATCTTTGTCTTTGAATAAATTTGTTTCTTTCTAACTTTTGTCTTATATTCCCTTCAGAACTTTTCATTCTTCTGATTCTGACCCCCAGGGCAATCTTCACTCCTTTGCCTCACTGTTGGGAGCAGAACTTTAATCGTCTGGCTCTGGATGTCTGTAATTGCATCCCTAAACTCGTTGATCTCAAAGCTGTTTTTCTCCTTCTAAAACATCCTCAAGATCATTCTCATCAACCAAATTGTTGGCCACACTTCCTAATATCCTTTTGTCCTGGCTCTGCATCAATTTCCCATAAGTCTATTTAGAGCACACTGAGTATTTGTTTCACATCGACATTCATACATTAATGATGAACTCCATCCCAGTTGCCTGCAACAGAGTTGATTGCAAAGCATGGTATCTCAAGGCACTAGCATCAATGTTTGTGCCAAGGAGTACAGCATCACTGAATAAACAATTATGAGGCTATTTGTATTCCTTCTAAAGCACAGTTAGCATTGAAATCTTGCAAATATTGTCCAAAATAAGCAGTGATTTGAGCAGCCTAGATAACTCTGGCATTTGATTGACCTAACCACTTTGTAAGAAAAGAATGAAGAGTTGAATCTTAAGTTTTTTTGGCTAAACGTAAGTTTTGTCAAGTTTTTGGAGGGATTTTCGCCAGGAGGCCTAGCGAGATCCTTCACCATATCTTACTAAATGTGCATTATTAACTACTGTCCCTGTCCCAGTGGCACAAGTTTGGCCCGATCCTACCCCACCTTACACTCGCCATTCCTGGAAGAATTCCCCACTCACTGGATATCTGCCTAAAGACCAGCATCACTGGCATTCATACCATATTTAAAAGGTCACCGTTCATTGGGTTGAACACTGGCATTCAAAAGCTGCCTTACTAGGTGGCATGACTGGCATTCAGAAACTGCCAGAGAAGAGGAAAATGGCTCTGCTTGTGATTTGAACAAATTATTAGTGGTCCTCCAACCAAGAATGCTCAATTGGCAAGGTTGGCTTTATATGCCATTAGAAGTTAAAAGGTCTGAAACATTTGTGTATGTCCTGGGGAGTAGGCATGGATCATACACCTTCAATTCTGTCTGGGTTGTGATGGATCCAAAATAGATTGAGCTGAAATGTTGATCTAACCTGCATTCACCAAGCACTTCTTGCGACTGAATGCAAGTCCTCCATGAAGTGCTACCAACATAAGTGAGTGTGGATTTTGTTTGTGCTCTTCTTTGGCTCTGCAATACCTTCCAAATGGGTTGTTCTGAAATAAATAATTTCTTGAGATTCCATTACCAAGTGAACCTGCTTGACATTCAGTTTGGAGAAGAATTTAACCCATGTGAATTTGGGATTCAGTTCCTGTAATGTTGGAATTTTGTGCAGGCATCTATTTAGTGCAAAGTTGAGATATCTTGCCTCCAAATGTACCCAGGTTGTTCCATTTGTTACAAGCATTCACATAACCGAACTATACCAGTCAGAGTGCAGATGTACATAATGCTTCATCTCTATGCACACACTGCCATTTCCAGGGAGGAGAGGGGAGATTGATGGAATTACACCTCTGTTGATGTGCCATAATGTAAAGTTTCCTATTGCATCATATCTGTCTGGCTATATTTGTTGTAAACCCTGGATTAACTCAGTGTGATTATTCTAGGCCTTTTCTACTGCAAGTGATATCTTGATAATCTCATAAATGGTAGCAAAGTTCAGCTCCCTGCACTGACCCAAACCTGGGTATGTTCGGATCCAAGAGGTCAAAATGTTGCTTTGTACATGCCAGTACCTTTGCTATTACCAGTCCATTCATGTGTGCCATTTAGAATATCTGTGGTTTCAATGTGACATTGCCATAACTACATTTCATTGTCAATGTTCATATGCAAGGAGTGAGTGACCCATTATATGCATCAATTTTTGTTATTATAGGTTGTACCATTGACTTCCAATGATCCAGATCCTTTCTGATTGTAACTGGTAGGGTATTTAGGAAACATAAGAACACAATATGGCAAGCAGCGGTAAATTTTCTTAAACAATGAAGGCCGTGATGTGAACTTGAAGACAATCACAAGATTTGAAGCAACACAGAAGATAGATTTACACTGGAAACCCAGGCGATGAATTTCTTGTATAAACAGAAATGAAATACTGGAGAAACTCAACACGTCTGGCAGTATCTATGGAGAAAAAGCAGAATCAATGTTACAGGCCGAGTGATCCTTCAGCAGGATCAGTTTGAAAGAAGGGTCACTGGTCCTAAAACCTTGACTCTGCTTTCTCTCCACAGATGCTGCCAGATGTGTTTAGTTTCTCCAGCATTTTATTTTTGTTTCAGATTTCTAGCAACAGCAGTTTTTTGGTTTTATTTCCCAACATAATCAGCACTGGTTGAACTGCAAGTATGCCATTTGTGGGCTAAACAGATTCATAGCTTTTGCAAGCAACAAGTTTTGTTCCATAATAGACTGGAGATGTTGTGGGGCTGATTTAATGATCCATTTGAATATTGTAAAATGGAAAGTATTCAAATTTCAGTCAAAACTATGCTATACCACCCACGGTTTTGTTTCAGTTGTTAGCTTTGGCTTCATGTCGGCACTCTTATTTCTGTGTTATGGTCCAGAGCACATAATCTAGGCCAAATTAGTGTTCATAGAATAGAATCCCTACAGTGTCGAAACAGGCCCTTCGGCCCAACAAGTCCACACTGACACAAAGAGCATCCCACCCAGACCTATCCCCCTAATCCACACATCCCTGAACACTATGGGCAGTTTAGCATGGCCAATCCACCTAACCTGCACATCTTTGGACTGTGGGAGGAAACCCACGCAGACACGGAGAACGTGCAAACTCCACACAGACAGTCACCTGAGGGTGGAATCAAACCCGGGTCCCTGGTGCTCTGAGGTAGCAGTGCTAACCACTGAGCCACCGTGCCGCCCAGCACTGCTGCAATGTGACAGATGTCCTTCATATAAGATCTTAAACTGAGATCTTGTCTGTCTCTCAGGTAAATATAAAATGTACAAAGTAACAACATATAAAAACAATCAGGGAACTTCTGGTGTCCTGTCAATAGTTATACTAACGTTATTAAAACTGAATGGCCCAGCTTTTACGTTAGCAGCAGAGGAACTGTGCTTTCTGTTTACCTCACTCACAACTGAACTCAATGTTTTCATGGGCTTTTGAGTGGAGATTTTCACTAATCCAATACCTGATCCAATATAACACTCTTTTTGGAGCATGTTACATGTATGGTCAGAGCAAGAAACAGCACTATTGTTCAACCTATCAAATTGAAGAATCCTCATGGAAGCATGTAGAGTCCAAACCAGAAAATGTAAATTAGAATTAATGATTTTAATAAATCCCCAACACCTATTCTAAAGAAATGTAGCTACACTTTTACAAAATCAAATATTAGGTGCTAGAGAGAGGTTGTTTGGCAGTAATTGTCACCTATCACATTGTTACAAATTCAGAATGAACTGAAAACACCAACTATAACTTTTTGTAGTGTCTTCACTGGAGAACGAATGGCAAATACCCCAGAGTTTTACTATTGCATTCATTCCAATTTTGAGCCTCTTTACAAGGTCTAAAAAGTCACCTCACCACAATCCCTATCCTGTGAAGGAGAAGGTATCTTTGACAGCAGCTTCAGGATTTCAGCAATTTTTGAATTGTTGATTCACAGAATATGGGCATCTACTGGCTAGGCCAATATTTCTTGCTCATTCTTAATTGCCCAGAGGGCAGTTAAGAGTCGACCATATTGCTGTAGGTCTGGAGTAACATATAGGCCAGGCCAGGTAATGAAGCAGTTTCTTTCCCGAAAGGATATCAGTGAACCAGACAAAGTTTTTCCCCTGACAATCAGCAACAGTTTCATGGTCCTCATTAGATTTGTAATGTGGCAGAATTTGAATCTAGAACATTACCTGGATCTCTTGCTTAATAGTCTGGTGATAATACCACTAGACCATTGCCTCCCCATTTAACTATGTATGTTCATATGCCAGAACTGCTTTTGTTTTACTCCATAACAGAAATGAGTGTTATTATCCTTACTGTTACTGCTAACACAAAATCTAAGTCATTATCTAATCATTTATCTGGTAATATTTCTGGGATCTTGGTGTGCAAACAATGTCGGGTGTGCTCCCCTACATTGGCATAATGACTACACCGCATTAACTATGAAGTTCTTTGGGATGTTCACACAATAAATATGTGATAGTTTGCTCTTTTCTAACAGAGGGTCACGATGGAAGTCATCATGGTTGCTGTACACATCAGCAGTACCAGACTAAGAAATACTCAATGCTAAAAAAGTTTGAATACTGCTACCATAATTATGCTTGAAAGTAGCTTGAAAGTTTTCTGTTATTTCCTCTGCAGCAGCACACTATGTAAGTTCAATAATAGATGGACTAAAATGCATTGCTTATATATTACTAATTGTGTTACTTTCAAGCATCATTGCAGCAATAAAATGCAAAAGAATGTTGGTATTAACTTATAATCTTACACTGAATTCTAAAGTATTTACTTTCCGAAAGCTGATATCCAAATAATGCTTCCTGTAAAATTTGTTCCTCAAAATTTTATTTGGCAAGTAAATATCCATTTATTTTACGAAAAACTTTGATTACTATACATCCAGCTGAGAACAGTACAAGGATTCCTTACAGCAAACAATAAAATCTGTGCAGATGTGTCCAATACAATGTGCTGTAATGTGGAACCAGGGTGGAGTTGTTGAAAGACAAAATCTGGCTGCCAGAAGTACTTTCTTGTTAAATACACAGAGTTTTGAGACAAAACCCACTTGGCCTCATACCATTGTGGTTACAACTTCAAACAACCTTTTGGATAATGTTTGTTTTATTTTCTCTGAAGCAAAACTGTTAACTTAATTTCTTGCCAACAGTGCCATATTACACACGGCACTATTGCAAGGAGCTTCTGTGTGCTCGGACAGAGTGTCTAGACATCAAGAGTTAAGGTAATAAAAACAAGGACTGTTTATAATAAAATAACTGTCTGAGGAGCATCCTTTCAGCTTTGTTTTTGGCAAAGACATTCTATAGTTAATATATCACCATCTCTCAGATATCTTTGAATTAGAGAAATACTCACCATCAATAACTCCCAAAGTATCAAGATTAAGGTTTAGAGGGTTTCAGGCCTACCTATTTGGCTTCTGGATTATTCTGAGCCCTCTTTTCATACAGAGAGATTATTTCATAAACAAATATCACCATCATTAACTTACATTAGTCCCTAAAATGAAAAGTATTCTACGATATCCAGGCCCTCTTGAATTCCTCAATAACTTGACCATTCTTCAAGTGTGAACATAATCAGTGGTTATCCATTGATTAACAGTGACAAGGATTATAGTTGAGCTCAAGTACAAAGTAACAGCTGCATTATACATTTTCCAGTTACAGTAATCGGATATCAGTCAGGAACAGGCCTGCTAACATTTTCTCTCCCAGTTTCTGCAGTATTGAGATATTTATGTATCGTCCATCTCCAGCGTGGAAGAACCTAGCTATCTGAGCTGAGATAGCTCAGCTGTCTATCGAAACCAATACTTTTCTATTCTGTATACTTGTTCAATCTGATTTAAAGTTAAATCTGTGCATCAACTTATTTCGTGTTCATCGAAGAACAAGTTGACATAGCAAAAGTACTTTTGAGAAAAAGACTTCCTTCATTAAGAAACCTCAACATTTCATGAAGAATTACTTTGAAGTACAGTAACTGTTTTTATGTAGGTAAATACAGTAACTATTTTGTGTGCAGCATGGCCTCATAATCACCAATGAGTTGAATGATCAATTAATATGTTCTTGCTGGTATAAAAGCAAAATACTGCAGATGCAAGAAAACTGAACCAAATACAGGAAATGCTGGAGAACCTCAGCAGGTTTGGCAGCACCTGTGGAGAGAGAAACAGAGCCAACATTTTGAGTCAAATATGACACTTCTTTAGAGGAAAAGACTTGAAATGTTAACTCTATTTCTCTCTCCATAGACACTATCAATACTGCTGAGTTCCTCCAGCAATTTCTGGTTTCATTAGTGAGTGCCTGACCAGAGTAAAGTATGTGCTAAACACCGATCTTTCAGCAGGATGCCATGAGGAGACTGCTATAAAGATATTTTTCCTTATATCATTGTTAGCTTTGCCATTAACTTTATATTAGGGTCCTCTGCTTTTCAAATCTTCTGTTAATGGGCAAAGTTTCTCTTTATCAATTGTCTAGACACCTTTTGATTCTGAACTTCTTTATAAAATCTTTTCTCAAACTCCTTATCTGTAAGGAGAACAGATCCAGCTTCTCTAATGTACCCATGTAAGGAATGTCACTTGTCCCTGAAACAATTCTCATAAATCTTTTCTCTATTCTCTCTAGGGCCTTCACATCCTGTCTATATTGTGGTGCCTAGAATGTGTCAGAAAAATCTATTGGAGACTGAAAATATGTTTTATAAAGGCTCATGCTTATAAAACTCATGTTTTATAAGGGCTAAGCACAGGCTGCTGAAGTGTCCAATTTTGGAGAACAGTGTGAAGTCAGAGAATGCTGATGATGCCAGAACAGAGCCACACAGATGAAGAGGGCATTGGAGGCCACTAGTACGATCAGGGTTGTTGTTCAATCTCCTCATTCCGTCTTCATAAGGTAGAGTTAAGTTACTACTGGACTGCAAAGATAAATCTGCGCAAAGGATAAATTCCTATTTTCGTGCTCTACACCTCTATCTATAAAACCCAAGACACCCGGGTTTCTTTAATAACTTTTTCAACTGTCCTGCCATCTTCAATGATTTGTGCACAAGTAACCTCAAGTCACCGCTCCTGAACCCATTTGAGAATTGAATCCTTAATTTTATGTTACCTTTCTTTGTTCTTCCTACCAAAGAGCATCTCCTTATAACTCAGAGCATCTCCTTCTAACTCTATGAATTAAATTTCATCTGTCACATACCCACTTATTCAACCAGCTTCTCCACATACTGTTGAAGCCTATCCTCTATCTTTTTATTGTTGGGATAAAGATATGGTTTGCTGATGGTGAAGTTAAACCTGACTTACTGATGACTCAAATAAGTGTCTGAAATGGGAAAATTAGGTTATTCCCAGAACTAACAAATTGGATTTATATCCAAAGATAGTGTGTCATTGCTTCTGTAAATGGTGGTAGTATTTCACTTTATACATGCTGTCAAATATATTCAGTGCAACTCCCCCTCTGTGTGTATCAGATCGAAAGCCTTCAGAGTTTAGACAAAGTATATCCATATAAGTTCACTCTGACACCATTTGTGAGGGGGAACAACAATGGCAGCTGTAATAAGTGATCTCTTATTCAGATTGAGCTATGGCATGTTTAAATATCCTTACTTAATCCCATCACTTTAACTGGAAAAAAGGAAACCAGGACCAAGAATTACTATTGTAATAAATGTATATGAAAGAGAGCAATTATTTTGTTGTGAATTGTCATGGAAAGGATGATAAAACAAAGTTAAATAACATTTGAAACATATGTGAGACAGGGGAGAGCTGAAAAATGATAGGCTGGAAGTCAGAATGACAAAAAGTTTGACGGGTCAGTCGATGAAAAGACAGAGGGCTGGATGTTGAGTCTGTGATATGCTTAAAGGGTGTTTGCTGATGCCTGGGAAATCCAGACGTCAGTGACATTCTGCTGCCAATAGCATTTTAACCCAATCACTTCAAAATAATTTCTGAACTTCATGATTAAATGGGGACAGTGGGCATTGTCACCATCCTCATGGCACAATTTCAACTTCACACTTTAAATCAATACTTAAAGTATGCAATTTGAAAGAGCTTGGAGTCAAGAAAGCCAGGGCCTGGAGGTGAGAGGGTGTTTAATTAGGCAGGGTGGTGGCATCCCAGAACCTGCCATGTTCCCTCCTCCACCCAAATTACATGCTAGATGAGAAGGTCCGAACTCCACCTTTCTACCTACTGACAAATGATGCTCCCTAAGTGGTCAATTAATAACCCCATGTGGACCACTCATGGGCTTGTCCCACCTTGGATACAGTTATCTCAGATTCAGCCGAGACAGAAAAGAGTCAGTCCACTTGACTGGCAAACCAGCAGCTCATGTTATATCCATTGTGAGACTATTAATTATAATTCTTGTATATCATATCCCCAGAATCCCCCAAAAGAGAGAAAGGCAGAAAGGGCTAAGCACAGGCTGCTGAAGTGTCCCATTTTGGAAAACTGTGTGAAGTCAGAGAGTGCTGATGATGCCAGAACAGAGCCACACAGATGAAGAGGGCATTGGAGGCCACTAGTACAATCAGGGTTGTTGTTCAATCTCCTCATTCATTCTTGATAAGGTAGAGTTAAGTTACTGCTGGACTGCAAAGATAAATCTGTGCAAAGGGTACATGGTGGACGGAACCACACACCATGCCACTAGCAAAAATACAATCTGTAAATTATTTTTATTTATAGAAGGACAAAAGATCAGATAAAGAGCAATCAGTAGAAACTGTTGCAGAGCTTAATCATTGGTTTCATAACAGGGTCACTCTGCTGTGTTCTGGGGACTGAGATTGAGCCAGGAGATAGAACAGACTCTACTTGTAAGGTGGGGTGCTGATTTGAATGAAATGCACCCCCATGCCCCCCCTCCCCCCACCAAGCGTGGTCAAACCTGAAAAGGCAACCTGAACTTGTGCAAATTGAGACAGAGAAGGATGTCCTCGTGCAGAATGTGTAATCCCTGAACTGTGAACGGCAGGAAGCCATAAGCATGATCCATTGCTTCCAGATGGAATGGACTGGCTGCAAGACCTTAACTACCTTTTTCGGATGGAACTCCTGAGCTGCGCACAGCGTATAACATATTTGGTTGCCAAGTACATGCTAACATGATTTCTTGTTTCAGGTTAAAGCACAGCATTGTGTTAAGAAGAGAAGAAAGAACTTGCTTTTTTTTCTACAGCATTATCACAAAGAACAAAGAACAATACAGCACACAAACAGGCCTTTTGGCCCTCTAAGCCTGCGCTAACATTATTTGCCTTTCTGTACTAAAACTGTTTTCAGTTGTAGGACCCATATCCCTCAGTTCCCTTCCTATCCGTGTATTCATGTGAAAAACTTGCCTCACAGATCTCTTTTAAAGTGTCCCCCCCCACCCCTCACCCACCAACACCTTGAACCTGTGTCCCCTAGTAACTGACCCTTCCACCATGGGAAAAAGCCTCATATTTTCCACTCAATCTGTGCCATTCACAATCTTATAAATTTCTATCAGGTTGCCCCTCAACCTCCTGTATTCAATTGAAAACAAACCCATACCAGGCAACATCCTGGTTATCCTTTTCTGTACCCTCTCCAAAGCATCCACATCCTTCTGTTAGTGTGGTGACCAGAACTGTACGTAATATTCCAAGTGTGGCCTAACTAAAGTTCCATAAAGCTGCAGCATAAGTTGTCTATCGTTATACTCAATGCCTTTTCCAATGAAGGTAAGCATGCCATAGGCCTTTTTTACTACCTTATCTACCTGCGCTGCCACCTTCAGTGATCTGTGGACCTGCACACCAGATCCTTCTCCATACCAATACACTTAAGGGTTCTGCCGTTCAATGTATAATTTCCACCTGTACTTGACCTTCCAAAATGTATCACCTCACATTTGTCCAGATTAAACTTCATCTGCCATTTTTCTGCCATGCCTCCAACTGATCAATACCCTGCTGTTATCCCCTGACAATCCTCTTCACTATCAGCAACTCCACCAATCTTAGTATCGTTTGCAAACTTACTAATTAGACCAGCTATGTTTTCCTCCAAAGCATTTATGTAAACCACAAACAGCAAAGGTCCCAGGACAGATCCCTGTGGAACACCACTAGTCACAACCTTCCATTCCAAAAAGCATCTTTCCACTGCTACCCTTTGTCTCCAATGACTAAGCCAGTTCTGTATCTATCTTGCCAGCTCGCCCCTGATACCATGTGGCTTCACGTTTTGTACCAGTCTGCCATGAGGGACCTTGTCAAAGGTTTACTGAAGTCCATGTAGACAACACCAGTCTCAGCAATCATTTTTGTCAGCTCCTCAAAAAATTCAATCAAGTTAGTGAGGCACAAGCTCCCCACACAAAATCATGCTGTCTATCATTGGTAAGTCCATTTGCTTCTAAATGCACATAGATCTTGTCCCTGAGAATCTTTTCCAATAATTTTCCTAATGACCCCCATAGGTTAGTCAAGCTGTGGACATTGTGAGATGAACACCACCCAGGTTGCTGTAGATGAGTGAGGGGCCTGCAACCCCATCTACTGGCATCTGCAAAGATCCCGGTGTCCATGCACATACCCTCCATCCTTGCATCAATGGGATGGTAATTATTCTTACATTGGCTATTGCACCTCTAGAATAACATCGGCAGGATGTTAAAGAAAGGATTCTCTCTCTGGTTCTCTGGCTCCTGAGATTATCATCTGCATAGAGCCTGGGAATTCATAATACTTCAGTTTCTATAACAACCAGACTTCTGAGGCAAAAACTGACTTTTCTTCCCAATAAATACAACAGCAGGATGGCCTGGTGATCACAGACTGTCAATAGAAGAATGTCCTCTGTTCAAAGAAAGACTCAACGTTGTCAAGATCTTGGCTGCTGCTGAGTGGAGCTTAGACAAATTCCACACCAGGTTGTTTTGTGACAGAGCTTGTGCCCATTTCATCAATGCAGACACTCCTGCCATACCCAACTCTGCACTTTCACTTGTTAAATTAGAGCTAAGGTCTTTTGAAAACAGTAGTAGCTTTCAGTTTAGGGCAGTGATAGCTGAGTGGTATTGTTGCTGGACTATCAATCCAGACACCCAGGTTATGTTCTGGGGACCTAGGTTCAAATCCTGCTTTGGCAGATAATGAAATTTGAATTCAATTTAAAAAAAAGTCTGGAGCTAAGAATCTGATGATGGCCATGAAGCCATTGTCAATTTTGTTGGGAAAAAAAACACTTGGCTTGCTAATGTTCTTTCCTTCTTTAGGAAAGGAAACTGCCATCCTTACCTGGTCTGGCCTACATGTGACTCCAGAATCACAGCAATGTGGTTGACTCATAAATTGCCTTCTGGGCAATAAATACTGGACAGCTGGTGACATCCACATTCATGGGTGAATAAAACAAAATATACACTCACTTAAATGGCCTTGATATCTGCTTTTGCAGTATCTCTGAACATCATCCCAGCCCTTATGTTCCATGTGCATTATGACTTCAAATTGTGTTTGCAATCAATTATATTTTCTCTCTTTTTCCCCGTTTGCAGCTTGCTATGCCACCAATTATGATCTAAGAGGATGAATGCCAATGGGGTTTGCAAGGAGCAAGCCCAGGAATAGAATTATATATTAGAGAAGATTATGGACCTAAACAAAACAAGAAAACGGATTCTATTGCACAATAATGAGTAATGAAGCTCAGGGTGAATGGATTTTTGGTTGTTTGTCATGATGCTTTTTTAAAGTCCTTTTTGAAACGGCTGTGTACTTTTATCATTTAGATTTTCAATAAGATAGTTTCAAAACCTTAACTGAGTGCCATGGTTGATGTTACCATAAGATTACTATGCCAGAACTCCCAATATTTCTCATCCCAATCCTCAATCAACCACACAAACACTGGAAGGTCCACTCCACTGATGCACACTTTTATATTTTGCTTCTTTAGTTTCACCCAAAAAAAACAAATTGTATTTTCTGAATATCTGTTTGCAAATTGCATTTAACTTAGAGGAGAGTGTGAAGAGCGATGCACGAAGCAACATAACTTGGAATTTAAAACCCATTTGTCAGTCTGACTCTAAGCTTGACATCTATTTTTGTCTTATGAATAACTTCATTTTTATTGTTGCTCCCATTGCTTCAACAACAACATATGAAGTTTCGAGGGACAGTTTTCTGGAAAGATTCTCTTTGAAAAACAGAAAGTAACAATCTGTATACCATCTGTACAGACTCTGATACTACATTGCCTGAATGATCTGAACCTCCTTGAGATATTTTTAAAACTTGCATTCACAGAATATGAGAAGATATTACTTCAATAGATATTTGTGCACATTGCAAGATTTTTCCCTTGATGAATAACTTTATTTTAGGATCGAACATTTTCCCATGCAATCCATATTTAGTGATAGAATTATTAACCTACTGATAGAATTTACATGGGTATGCCTGTTGCTAAAAATGAAATCTGTTTCTTTTTTGAGCTTGCATCATGTTGTTTGCCAAGACTTTGAATAGATGCAATCTGGCAGTGCTGTCCAGGCTTATTCTTGACAACTGTACAAACTTAACGGTGTCTTGATTTTCATCTCAAACCCCAGAGCTGCTAGTTGTTATGAACACCTTTGATATTGTTCCTACCCCTGGACCAGGAGGCCTGAGTTCAAGTCCCACCTGCTCCAGAGGTGTGTAATAACATTTCTGAACAGGTTGGTTAGAAAAATATATTACATTTAAAGAAATTACAAAATAAATTAAAAAGAAGTCTCTCTGCAAAATAATTCTCCAAATATTTGTGTGGTCAACTTTGTGCATCATATATACATTGGAGAACATTTTTATGAAATTGTAAGGAATCTCATTTGTGATATATTTAGGCTTTTATTAGAATTTCTGTCTGTGGAAAATCTTCATGAATATATATATTAATTCTGAAAGCAACCATCCCAATTCTTTCCACGTCTTTAAATAGATGACACCCATGAATATGTTGAACATGAAGTAAGCATAAAATTTGGAGGTTCTATTACAGCCTATCTGATTTTTGACATCACAATCTGACAGCTGGGAGCTACAAATGGAGAAAAATTCCACCTCACTGGAACTCCAAAATGTTTCCTACTGTGGATAGCATGTTTAGGATAAAAGGAGATTTGACAAAGGACGATAGGCAGGTTTGATGAAAGACTGCAGGTCATTTTGTGAGAGGATGAAAACAATCAGACATCATTGTCAATGTTAGAATGAATGGCACAGGTAAGAAGAGAGTTAAAACCCTACAAAGTTTCATGAACTAAGGAGAAATAAGTTAATAAGATGACAAAGGTAAAAATCTCTGGATCACTCCAAGAGTGAGTGGGTTTGGAACGGTAAGAAAAACACAGCTGGAGAAATTATGTTGGAAAGATGGCTTCAGACATTTGAGCTTTGGTAGGAGTTCCATGTCACCGGGGAGTAGCTTAAGATCAATGGGTTGCACTTCTCCAGGGATAGGCAGATTAACTGTGCTGAGCTAATGAACTAATTAGTATGAACTAATTTGACAGTGGGAGGCATCCACATGAAATATTACAGAAGAAATAGAAAGAGTGTGGAGAATTGGGAACTGGCAAACAACAAAGAATAGTTCAGAACTGACAGAAATGGGAAATGCAAGACAGATGGAGATAGGTTTACTGCGCATGTAAATAAATGTCCATTCTGTACTTAAATGTCTAGAATGTGGGAATAATGCTTGTGAGCTGCAGATGCGAGTGGCCACATGGGACTTTGATATAATGTTCATAATGGAAAACTCACACAAGAAGTAGAAGGGTCATTTAATATTCCTGGCTACAATGTGTTCAGGAAAGACAGGGAAGGGATTTAAAAGGGAATGGTGGCTGGCAGTTTTTATATCATAGTAACGTTGGATAGGATGGTATACTTGAATATTCAAAGATAAGATCTATTTGGTTAGGGTTAGGGAACAATAATGGAACAATAACAATGCAAGGTACATAGGTCACCAATTAGTGGGAAGGGAGTGAAAGAGCAAATTGCTGAAAAGGATGAGAACTTCAGAGCTGGGTAATTGAACGACTTCCATTATCTTAATATAGACTGGAAAAGTAAGAATATAAAAGTCATTCAGGTAAAGGAATTCTTGAAATGAATACAAGAAGACCATCATAATCAGCATGTTTCCAGGCAAATGAGGTAGGAAGTAATGCCCAATCTAGTTTTGGGGAATGGAACAGGACTAGTTTAGCATGTTTCTATTGTGTATTTAGAAAACAATGGTCATAATACCATTAAGTTTAGAGTAATTATGGAAAAGAACAAAGAAAACCAAATCTGAGACTATTAACTGGAGGAGAATTTATTCAGAGATGTGGTCAAGGTGGATTAAAATCAAAGCCAGGCAGGTAAAGTAGTAAATGATCAAAGGGAGACCTTCAAAAAGGATATGTTTAAGAACCTGATTAGATCATAACTGGGAAAGGAATGATATCCAACACTAGAGCTTTCTGAGTGGTTACTAATATAGAGATCAAAATGAAATTGAAAAACAAAATCAATGATCAATTTTGGGTTCAGTGGAGAATGAGGCTGAATACAAAAATAGTGAACATACTAAACCCTAGAACCGTAAGACATGGGAGCAGAAGCAGACCATTCAACCCATCAAGTCTGCTTCGCCATTGAATAAGATTATGGATGCTCTGATAATCCTCAACTCCACCTTCCTGCCTTTTTCCCATAACCCTTGATTCCCTTTCTGATTAAAAATATGCCTATTTCAGCTTCAAATGTACTTAACAATCCAATCTCAACAGCCTATTGTGGTAAAGAATCCCACAGATTCACTACAAACTAAGAAAAAAGGAACTAAGAGAGCTAAAGAGAATATATGAGTAAAGATTAGCAGGTAACTGGGTGAGGGGAAGGTAATGGCCTAGTGACATTATCGCTAGAGTACTAATGCAGAATCTCAGTGTACCTAGGTTCAAATACTACCACAGCAGATGGTGGAATTTGAATTCAATAATTAAAAAAAAAACTGGAATTGAGAATCTACTGATGACTGTGAAATCATTGCCAATTGTAGGGAGAAGCCCATCTGGCTCACTAAGGTTCTTGAGGAAAGGAAATCTACTATCTTTACCTCATCTAGCCTACATGTGACTCCAGACCCATTGACTCTCAACTGCCCTCTAAAATGGCCTAGCAAGCCACTCAGTTCAAGGGCAGCTAGGGATAGACAATAAAATAATGCCAGCCAGCAACACCTACATCCCACAAGTGAACAAATTTAAAACAATAAAAGGGAGCCCCAGAGTCTTTCATAAGTGTATACAAACTAAAAATGAAGACAAGAAAGGATGTGTTGATTAGGGATCACAAAGGAAATCTTTTTAAGGAGGCACAGGGCATGGCTGAGGTACTTAATGAATACTCCATATCTGCCTTTGCTGAAGTGGTTGCTGTCAATATCACAGCAAAGAAGGTGGCAGATGAGAAATTGGACAGAATAAAATATATAAAGAAGAGATAATTAAAAGGTTGGTATTACTCAAAGTAGAAAAATCATAGAAACATAGAAATAGGAACAGAAGTAGGCCATTGGCCCTTTGAGATTTCTCCACCTTTAAGATGATCATGGCTGACCATCTAATTCAGTATCCTGTTGTTATATTCTCCCCACATCCTTTGATCCCTTTAACTCAAGAACTATATCTATCTCCTTATTGAAAACATTCAAAGTTCTAGCCTCAACCACTTTCTGTGGCAAAGAATTCCACACTGGTGTAGTTTGAATGAAATGCATCTGAGATTGCTGATGGTGAAAAGTGCACAAGGTTCTGGTATATCTTACAAATGAGTTAGGAGCAGGAGCAGACCATTCAGCCTCTTGAGCCTGCTTTTCCAATTTGACTTAGATATCCGAGTAACAGCAGAGAAATGGAAGAATATAAATAATACACGTCCTTTTAGAAATATGAGGAAGGGATAAATCCAGCAATTATAGGTCAAGTTCTTTATATTGATATTGGCAACCTATCAAACATATTAATCCACTTGTAAACTCATTGGCACTTATAAAAATACTACACTAAATTAAAGCTAGCTTGGATTTATTAAAAGCAGATGATATTTGACTAACTTGATTGATAAAATACTGGGGATTGATGAGGGTAATGCATGCAATGTGTATATGAACTTTCAAAAGATTGGGTCACATGACAGATTTGTCACCATAATTGAATACTGGGGAATTATTGGAACAGTAAACACATGGATATGAAATCAGCTAAGGAGCAGAAAGCAGAGAGCTGTGGAGAGTTAGTAAGAACTGCTGATGCTGGAGTCAGAGATAATACAGTGTGGAGCTGGAGGAACACAGCAGGCCAGGCAGCATGAGAGGAGCAGGAAAGCTGACTTTTCCCGACCCGAAACGTTAGCTTTCCTGTTCCTCTGATGCTGCCTGGCCTGCCGTGTTCCTCCAGCTCCAAGCTGGGGAGAGTGTTTTTCAAACTGAAGGGAGGAGTGAATTGGTGTTCCCCCTGTGTCAGTGTTTAGGACAATTGATCTTCCAGCTGCACATCAATAACCTAGTCTTAGATCAGCATTTTTAAATCAACCTGGTCAGACATGCCATGATGCACATCTGCAGCAGGTGGAACTTGAACCCAGATTTCTCTAAGCTGGAGGTGGAGATACTGTTACTGTACCATATAGTCCTATTCCAGCATTGACGGGAGCAATTTGAAAGTTTTCAGATGACACAAAATTTGGAAGCCATAGAATCTCAGAATTATTACAGCACAGAAGAAGGACATTGGCCTATTGTATTTGCACAACTGGCAACATTGTAATACAAGGAGTGGTTCATGTGTAGAATGAACTGCCAGAGGAAGTGATAGATGCAGTTACAATTCCAACATTTAAAAGATATTTGGACAGGTACATGAATAGGAAAGGTTTAGAGGGATATGGGCCAAATTCAGGCAAATAGAACTAGTTTAGTTTGAGAAACTTGAGAAACAAGTTGGATGGAAGGGTCTATTTCCATGCTGTGTGACTCTATGAATCTACGGCTACCTCTCTGAAAGAATTGATAAATTAATGCCATTCTCCTGTCATCTTCCCTTGACCCTGCTCTTTGTATATTTTTAAATATTTCTCTAATTTGTTTTTGAATAATTTAACTGAGCCTTCCTCCACCACACTCTGAGGCAGTGCATTCCAGCGCCTAACCACATCAATACATGAAGAACTTTTCCCCATATTACTTTTATTTCTTTTATTGATTACTTTAAATTCATCCCCTTTACTTGGTAATCCTTTCTCTGTCCAGTAAACAGTGAACATTTCTGTAGGACATAGTGCAGTGAAATTGTCAGTTGCATCATAGATGAAATTTCACACCATGAAAGTGTGAAATGGTTAATTTCAGGAGGAGTGAGGGTAGCCAATGATAAATAAATTGTACAGTTTTAAAGGGTCACAGGAAGAGGGTAATATGGAAGTATTGTATATAAATATTTGAAGGTAGCAGTACAAATTGAGGAGGCTGTTTAAATACATGCAGGAGTTTTGCCTTTATAAACAGAGGAATGTAAAAAAAAAAGTTATGTTAATTTATAGAACACTTGTATGCTGGAATATTGTGGCCAGTTTCCCACATCACAAGTATTTGCTTACTCTTTAGAGCAGAAAAGAATAAAGAGTGATTTAAAAGAGGTATTTAATATAAACGTTTTGATAGATATAAAGACTGTGTCCTTTTGTTTTTCTTCATTTTTAATTGTAGACAGAAATGAGAAAGTAATTGATTTAAAACCAAAGATTGCTGGAGCATAGCTGCATATTTGGAAAGCAAATAACCCGACACTCAATGCAAGCATTATTTACATAGCTGCTTGCTCAAGCAGGAGTTAAAGTGCTATTTGCGAATGAGATGGAGCCAGGTGGAGTGAGCAACTGGAGATTCAGCCCATGGCAAGCAGCTGATTGGTCTATGGACTAGTGACCAGTTACCAATGACAAAGAATTTTTGTCTACACAACAACTATGTGATTGATTCCAAGGTAGCTGAGCAACTTGGTATTGTGAACAAGATAATGGGAAGTTTTCAGATTCCAGCTGCTCAGGAGCTTTCTCCCATCTCTGCAATTTAAGCCTGAAGAAAACCAGTCTTTGTTTCCTTCAGTAGCTGCTGTAAGCTATGAGTTTTAATTAATAAGTCGGAGACCTTTGCAAGTGTGAAGCAGCCTCTCTTGCCTGTTGCAACCCAATGAAAACATTCAGAGAAGGAAGATCAAGAAACAATATTCTGATCAGCACAAGAGCCATCTCAGCAGATCCTGTATACAGAAACCACTGAACTGCTTTCCCAGTTTCCCCCCATCCATAATACTAATTTCTCTTCCCTATCTTCTGTGCCTGTATATGAAGGAGAGTTTATAAAGGGATTACAGCTTTAACTATTGGAGTTATATGCCGATATAACTCCGATATGGTTATATAGTTCACAATTGTGGACCAAAGCTAGGGTGTATTTACTTATAATAAGCAATAATCTTTGTTAAGTACAGAAAACTGGTCCATGTTTTCTGTCAATCTCGATCTAAGAGATGGTTAGTTTTGAGAAATTCTGCATACTTTTAAAAATCTTTCATTTTTGTTACGACTTCAGGAGTAGCAGGACCTGATTTCAAGCACACTAAACCAGTGTGGCTTAACATAAAAGTAAGGAACGAGAAATTATCTCCAGTATCAGAGGACATAATAAGCAGAGAACAGAGGTAGAATATGATTGGCCAAAGAACTGGAAGTAATTGGCAGTAACATGTTTTGATAAGTTATGATCTGGAATGTACTTCCTTAAGCGATGGTGAAAGTTGTTTTAATAATAACTTTTCAACCTGAATTGCATAAATGCTTGAAAAACAAACAAAAAAGGTGCTAGGATATGAAATGAGAGCAGCAAATTTTGAATAGTTGGATAACTCTTCCACAGATCTGACACTTGCGCAATGACAAATGGTCTTTTTCTGTGCTACATTATTCTTTTGACTCTATGATTGCATAACACATGTTCTTTGCCCAACAGGTATTAAGCTATCCCTAAACAGTGTCAAGAAGAAACTTCCAACATATTACTCTGGTACATGTTCACGATATTTGCTCAGTTTTATTGGCACCTCATGGTGGGAGGATTAAGGTTAAGTGATAAATGATGTTCTGAAATGTTGGCTGCTATGTGTCCTGGCAGCAATTCTCTTAATTTTGGACTGAAGGCTAATAATGTATACATACTTTGCTTACTTAATTTGGGTGCAGCAACTCTAAACTTTGTCGTGACATGAATTATTGTACATATAGTATTGAATAAGGCCACATCAGCCTGTAGTCTTAATTGAGCAGAGCAAGCTGAGCTGAATGAGTCATCACAGATAAAATTAGCATCTGTGAATTGTGGAATGGCACTCCTCCTGTTCATAACTCAGTAAAACTATTTTCGAATTTGGAAAAATAAGGTGTTGGCGTCTCCAAAGTTGGCCCATAGTGTTTATACAGATATCTTGTCAGCAGAGATCTCCATGTGGCCAATAGAGCTGGTCTGATCACTTCAACAGTGCTGCAGCTGCAGATGTTTAAATACGTGTATTAGTTCTATGCCAATTATGTATTCATGTATAGTTATATCTTTTATTGTTTGAATATTATTCTTGCATTCTGCCATCAATGATTCCACCAATGCTCAGTAGCAGAAATGTGTACTATCTACAAATGCACTACAGAAATTCACCAAAGCTTCTCTGACAGCATTTTGAATCAGGAACTGAATGTATTGCATTTACTTCAATGTGTTCAAAGACAGTGTTGCATTTATTATTAGTTCCAACATAGAGGCACTGTTTCCTTCACACCCAGAACATGACAAGGTACTGAAAGTGACTATGAAAAACTCACATCTTATCACTTTCTGCAAACATGAGTCATCTAAATTCTTTGATTTCACTAAGTGTAAAAACTTATATTAATATCAGCCATTTATCCAAATCTATGAATGCATCCTTCAATATGATGAGACTGAAGAACTTGGTAAATGTCCATCATGCAGTATTTTACGATACTTACATATACAGATTGTGTAAAATGTCTAAACAAAATGATCCAGAATTCAATAGCTTCAGAAGCTGATTGTAGTTTGTCTGTTCTCCACTTTTCTTACATTCTCCCCACAACAGTCATCTCGCCCCACCCGACTCCCACAGCTGTGTTCATGTTTTGTTTATTTTGCACTTTGTAGAGAGACCAATTCTCCCCTTTTCACATCGTTATTTACACCTATTTTACATCTTTTTCTTTCTCCAGTATTAACAACACTTTTGTCTTTTGCATTGGGCCTCTACACAATCTGCCATCTTGCTCATCCTCTGCCTGTGACAAAAGTATTTAAAAAAGCTATTTTTAATACCTTTCAGTTCTGAAGAAGATATACAGGACTTGAAATGTTAAATTGTTTCTCTCACAGATGCTGCCAGTTCTGATGAGTTTCTCCAGCATTTCCTATGTTTGTCTTCAATATTCAATTCTGGCAATGGTTCAGTAATCTTGTCAAAATGAAATTTGATTTTATGTTCTTTCTTGATTTTACATTCACACCTCTTACTACTCTGACTTCAATAGTTTTTTTGCTATTGAAATGAGGTAAAGGTAAAGCTGCCATAGTCCCAGGATTGCTATGTCATTAGACAGAGTCAACTGGAGATGGTTTAACCTGAAGTTCACCATGCCGCAGACAAGAGGAGTGTCCAGTGTGACCTCAACCTTTATGCTGGCCTACTTTCTGTGTCTTGAGTACAGTAGATGTGTTTCTCCATTCAAGGATTGCCTTCTATATATCAGTGCAGTGTTTGTTTGATTTATTTATGATTCCTTTGGCAACATTTACTGCAGCCTCAGTCGTTCTGTTTGATTGGAGATCATAAGGAAATAATGTGTGGTTTTGAATTTCCCAATCTTTCACTTAATCTTTCACATATTCATTGATTAATATGTACATGTAAATCCCCAAATTCCTTTCAAGTCACTGCCCTGAGAGAACTAAAGAGAAAGTGAGAGTATGTGTGTGGGGAGGGGTGGGGGGAAAGAGAGAGAGAACGTGTGTGTGTGTGTGTGTGTGTGAGAGAGAGAGAGAGAGTGTGTGTGCATCTGGATGGGTTTATGAATAGGAAGAGTTTGGAAGGATATGGGCCAAATGCTGGCAAATGGGACTAGACCGGATCAGGATGTCTGGTCACCATGGACAAGTTGGATTGTAGGGTCTGTGTCCGTGCTCTATGACTCTATCATGAATCATCAGCAGCTCTCCAGGTTGTTTAGCTTGGTACTCATTACAAACACTGCACTGGCTGATGTGGTTCTTGATTTTATTGCTCATATTTGGCCAGAAGATTATATCTCTCACCTTCCTCAGACTTGTCTCAATTCCTTGATGGCCTGCATGGATGTGCTTTAGCATCTGTCCCCACAGCTCCTTCAGGATAATGACTCTATTTCCTTTGTGCAATATGCTATCTTGGGCTGATGATTTATCACCATCAGACTAATATGCTTTTTGGGCAACAGGTATGTTCTTGATGCCCCCTGGCCATTGTTTTACCACCACTTCTTAAAATGGTCGGAGATTTGCATTTTGTTGGATAGTTTGCTTGATTTGAGCAAGGTGTTTGCCTGTTATATTCAGTGTCTTTGCTGGGCTGATGACTTCCAGATCATAATGAGAATCTGTTTCATGTTGAGTCTGGAAAATTTGATATTCTGTTGTAGCATCCTTCACTTTCTTCATTGGGTGGCTGCTCTTGACAACATGTTTGCAATATTTGTCTGCTCCCCTTTTCTGTATGTTACAATAAGATGATACCTCTGTAACTGGAGTAACATAGTTTGCAGATGTTTCAGTGTAGATAATAGGAGTTTGAGGAAAATGCTATGAATCAGAATAAGCTGTCATTTGTCTCTTAGGTATTGATGAAATCGTTCACAAGCAAAACCAATAGCTAGGCACTGATTCTTGATCTGGGCATAATGTCTCTCTGCAAAGTTCTAATGGCCTCTGCCAAGAGGATTACAATAAAACATATCCAACCAGTTCTGAAGAAGAGTCATACTGGATTTGAAGTTAGTTTCTTGGATATGAGTATGATTGGTCAACTTTTCTGGACTGGGTTTCCTCCAAATCCTGTCTCATTAGCATCACACTGCAAGATGACTTTATCATTCACAATGTATTATTTTGACACTGTGGAGGCCAGGTCATTGACTTTATTTTAGAAAGAGATTCTTTCAGATATTAAAGGCAGCAAGAAATAGGGGGAGAAAACAGGAATATGACTTTGAGATGGAAGATTAGCCATGATCATACTGAGTGGTAGAACAGGTTTGATGGGCTGAATGGCTTACTGCTGCTCCTAGTTTCTTTGTTTCTATGTTTGTTAATCAAGAATCTATCTCTACCTTAAACATATTCAATGTGTCTACCTTCCTTGCTGTTTGGGAAAGAAAGTTCCAAACTCAAATCTCACTGAGATAACTAGTTTCATTGCCGTCTTAAATGCAATACTGCTTTTGCACTACAGCAAATTACCAACGCTTCTTCAAAAGACCTATCTAAACTGGGATCTCTACAACCTGGAAGTACAAGGGCTGCAGATGCATGTGAGGACTTCCACCTGTAATTTCCCCATGAGGCTACACACTACCTTAACTTAGCTATATCACCATTCTTTCAATGCTGCTGAGTTAAGATCCTGAAACTCCATTCCCAGCAGCATGGTTGATTACCTACTTGACTTGAACTGCAACAGTTCAAGAATGCAGCTCACCACCACCTTCTCAAAAGTAGGCAATCAATGCTAGTGTAAGCAGTGAAACCTATATCTTCATAAAGAATGAAAAATGCTCTTTATTTCTTATGAAAATTTGATATAGATTGATAATTCTTTCACTGTGACAAGGATTCTTTCTTTGGAGTTTAACATGTGCTACATCTGGTGTTTTAACGGCTCTGAAGTCTGCACTGCAGACAAATTGAATGCTCCTTGAACCAAAGGTCAATGCTACATTTCACTCTTGACAACCATGAATCCCACAGGGATCATGTGTGAGTCTCTTCATTATTCCCAATATTTTGGTAATTGGTCTTGAGAGCAGACACAAATACCTAATGCAAAGAGGAACACACTATTAATCTCTCCAGTCTGGAATTCTTGGAATTAAGGAATTTCTGGAATTTGAATTGCCCATTTTATAGAATAACATCAGAACACCTAACTACAATTTCTGTCTAAGTTT
Organism: Rhincodon typus; assembly: GCF_021869965.1. Lineage (NCBI taxonomy): Eukaryota > Metazoa > Chordata > Chondrichthyes > Orectolobiformes > Rhincodontidae > Rhincodon > Rhincodon typus. The sequence goes on from NC_063350.1 coordinate 32,236,819, forward strand.
TTGACTTTCCTTCCTCCATCATTTTCTCCTGCAGTCTTCAGCGGCTATTGCTCCTTTCTCTCCTAGGGGCTGTAATTTAGATGTTGTCCGGTACACAGTAGAAACAGGACCATTATAATGACCATAAAGATCCTCACTTTCCCTACATCATGACTTGATCCATCACTGGGAGTTGTGAGTTATGTGGGTCTACTCAAAACAAATTCGAGACAACTTGTGTTTCCAGATTTTGGATTTCCATACTGTGAGGTTACAATGTATTAATAACGAGTTCATTGTTTCTGAAAAACCTACAAAAAGTAATTTATAGGACTAGATTTTGCCATGAATACAAGTTTGGCCAACATTAATCATTATTTCTATGAAAATCAGAAAGCAACTTCTGGTGAGCACACATGCTGAGGTAAGTGTGAGAAACTGGAGGTTAATGTCCTAAGAAAATTTGCCCTTACCTTAGGGCTGCGCAATGGCTCAGTGGTTAGCACTGCTGCCTCACAGTGCCAGGGACTTGGGTGACTGTGTGGAGCTTGCACATTCTCCCTGTGTCTGTGTGGGTTTTCTCCAGGTGCTCTGGTTTCCTCCCATAGTCCAAAGATGTGCAGGTTGGGTGGATTGACCATGATAAGTTGCTCCAGTGCCTAGGTGGGTAAACCATGGTAAATGTGGAGTTACAAGGATAGGGTGAGCAGGGGATGTAGGGGTCTGAGTGGGATGCTCTTTGGAGAGCTGGTGCAGACTCAATGGGCTGAATGTTCTCTTTCTGCACTGAAGGGATTCTATGATTCTAAACCTCCCTAAAATAACACGTCTCTTTCTAAGACAACAAGGTGCAGGGCTGGATGAACACAGCAGGCCAAGCAGCATCATAGGAGCAGAAAAGCTGACGTTTCGGGCCTAGACCCTTCATCTTTCCTCTAAATGTATCAAACAATGCAAAGATCCTGTGCTGACAACACTAAAAAGTGACATGAAATTGAAGGTTTTTGTCTTGCACTGGTCAGAACTGAAACACAAGTTAAACCAACCTTCAAAAGGAAATAACAACTGTATGAGTTTCAAAGCCAGCATGTTGTTGGGTATGTGGGCCACATTTCTAATGACTGGCTGACTGTATCAAACAACACAAACTTTTGACTGTCTGCATCTGACAGCATGCTGCATGTGCTCAGCCAATTCATGCTGGAAAACCTCAGAACACAGGGCTAAACTTTCTCAGGCCCAAATGACATGGACCAATGGCGAATCACTCACAAAAATAAGAAAATTTGAAAAACAAAATCCTCATTTTTGAGAGAAATAGTCAGATTTTACACCTAAGGTTTGATGAGAATCTCACTAGAAAGCAGTGAGAGGCCTTTTACATGCATTAACATCTCATTAGTACCTAATCCCAGCTCATTGATAAGCAGTTACCAATGACAAATGGCCATCCTATCCTGGTTGCTATCAAGGTGACAGCTGTGCAAAATATTTCTGTAGCTGACAGCTTCCAATGATCCATTGGGGATCAGTGTGAAATCTGACAATCTTCAATCAACAAATATATCAAGCCTGTTAATGTTACAATTTGTGCCAGATCACACCACTTCATCTCATTTCCCTGTGATGACGTCAATGTTGCAGCCTGGGCAGCAGGCTTTGCCAACATAGCTGGTCTCACCCAGGTTCAGGGTACTACACATTATACACACGTAATGTTGAGAGTGTCATTGCATAATGCAGCTGACTTCATCAACTAAAAATACATGCCATTCCATAAATGTAAAAATGATCTGTGAAAATCAGTACCACATCTTAGATAACCTTTTCAGGTACCCTGAACACTACCATTATGCTCATATCTTTCAATTCTCACAGTCTTGCTTTGCTTCAATGATCGGATGCCTTACAGTGATGGTTACTAGGTGACAAGATTGGCCATTTACAATCATTGCTGATAACTCCATTACACAATCCCTGACTGACGCTGGGCATGGATAAACTGCAGCCTACTTGCCTGCCAATGTATCATGAAGCAGATGACAAGCTTCCTGAAGGCTAGGTTCCAATGTTTGGATTAGTTCTGGGAGGCTTTGCAGTACAGTCCAGACAGACTGTGTCACGTAATCCTAGTATGCTGTGCTCTGCACAACTGGAGCAGGCAAGCAGCCAATGTGATGGACACTGAAGAGCGTGGAAAGCAATAGCACTCATCCAAGGATGAAGATTTGAGGACATTGAATGAAGGAACGCAGAAGGAACATCATCTTCAACCTAATACAGCAGTGAAGCCTTGGGTGAAGCCAGAGAGGACTTAATTGACTACTCATTCTAATAAATGTGAGCTGGACACAGTGATCAGTCATTTACTATCGATTTGCTGCTGCTCAAAAGGCAAGCAGACCCTATTTGCTCCAAGAAGAAAACACAGTTTTTCTTTGTTTTGTTTTCTTTGCATTTGGTGTTGGTCAATAAATGTTAATTGTTATGACAGTTTGCTGGCTTTCCAGAATGTGTCACTCTCACATTGAGCAATAAGATGTTATGCTACACTGGGTGTTCAGGAGAGAGAAGTATTCCCTTAGACAGAGTTCTAACATGATATGGTGCTATAGACAGGTAGCCAGTGTAGCGTGATTCTTGTAGCTGCAGTTAGAATGATAGTCAACAGGTGATAATATAAAACAGCAATACGTTTACGAACATGACTTTCCACTACATGCACTGTGAACAGCTATTAATGGCTGACAGTGCTTGACATATTGCACAACTGGGCTTTAAATATACTGGTGGTGCCAGGAATCCCAGGAGATCCTGACAATGATGAGGACTTCTGCTGCTGGTGAACACACGAAAGCGCGAGCAGGGTGCCATTGAGGTATGATGAATGTATAATGAGGTGACAGACATGGGCTGTGTTGGAAAGAGGAGTTGGCCTTCCCCATCTAGGTTCCAGCCACTGCTTCAGAAGTTCAGTATTGTTTTTACACAAAAACCAACACATTTGTTTTTTTTTGGTTTTCTGAACCCGAATTGACACTGCATCAGCTACTCAAAATTACATTGCCTAATGCAAGCACTGAATATTCGTAAGTGATTCTTCTATCTGATTGCTTATGGTCACACAATTGCTTGCCTTATTCACACTGGTCCCAGATACCCTGTAGATGAAATCATGCCATTTAGATGTCTGGTTGACAGAAAGTTGTTGTGCAAATACAAAACTATAGCTAAGTGCAAGTCTAACACCACTCACAGCAAATCCTGCCCAATCGTTATTCATCATGGACTAAGTCACATAATATTATCTTTCTTAAACTAAGACCAGTGGCCTCTGTCAGTGTCAATTTTGTTCATGTGTTTTCAATATGAAATACAATCAGATGAATATTTTGTTTAAAAGCAGAAAAGATCTCATTGCCATTAATATACTTTCTCAGTTTAATGACTATCTCAGTTTGTTGAGCGAATGGCTTTTAGAATAATACCACCATATTCCGGTGTTGACTTTCTGAATTGTTGCACTGTGGTGATACTGCATTTTTTTTTGATGAAGCCCAGTCCCAAACAACACAGTCATTAAGATCAAAGGATAAAATATGCTATGAGGTCACTAAGACAGAAGCATGCTGAGACGTTTGCACATATTCAGAGTTTCTCTGTGGAAGCTTTATGTAGTCAGTGCAGTAATGCTGGCTGTGCCTTGAGACACAGAATGACTGAGTCACTAAACTGCTATCCGCAGAAAGGGCAAGAACAACTAGAATCTTATCAATTTTAAAGAGCATAACTTGATATTTTAAACTACTATTGCTTTACACTGCTCAGCATGTTTTATTTGGAGGTCACCTTATTCAAGGTTAAATGCTGAAACATAAATCGCTCAGTGACCACGGAAATACTTGTTTAACAGCAGGAGCTGTGATTAATTATGCATTTAGTTACAATGGAATTACATAGCAGACATGGCATGAAACCAAATTGTGCAGACAGAAAAGAATTGCACTGTCAGGGCCAATTGAAGATTTCTATATACCTGTCAGATTAGCCATTTGGTGCAGGAATTCAATGGATAGATAAAGTGCAAATGCTTTTTTAAAGAATATTATCAAACATGTCAATTAAAATGCTGTAAAAAAAACTGTATAGATTCCTGTATCCATGGGAATTAATCATTTTTCAAGTATGCGGATGCTTTGTATTAAAAGTAAAGATGAATTGCACAGAATTTACATCAATTTTCATAACAACCTATTTATGGCCAGGATTCATACATCAATTCTGTTATTTTTTTTTCTGGAATTATGTGCATTGTTCTATGAGCCTTGACAATAGCTTCCTGCCTGTTATAATAAATGTAAACTCAAAAAGGCACTTGATTACTTTGTGCTAATGAATTAATCAATATAGGGGTGTTACTAATAGGGTGCAAATATTGTGTAAGGTTTCTCAAATTTTTGTTCTTGGACATTGTGCACTGGGCACCTCCAGTCAACCGACTTTGCACATCAATGTGAGTTCTAATAATTAATGCATTCCATGATTAGTATATAGCAAATGGTGAGCGAGGAGTACTGAGGTATCAGGGAGCATGTTGTCTAGAACTGAAAGTTCTTTAAGAGTTTCTTGTTACCTGGATTGCTACTGAGAGAAAAGGAGTGAAAATTGATGAGTTTTATGATTTTATGACGAGTGGATGTTTGTCGAGGTGATGAAGATGAAAATTCACTTGTGTTTTAGTTCTTATGTTATCTCCCTGTGTTCACAACAAATTGGAAGCGCATAATCACAAAAGCCCTGTTCAGCTGATGGAATCCAAGATTTCCAACTCAATGGGTGTAAGGTGTTTTTAATTAAACAAAAGGAATCACGCTCAAACAAAAGCAGAAAATGCTGGTGAGACTCAGCAGGTCTGACAAAATTTCAAAGCATTAGCTCTGTTTTTCTCTCTCCAGATGCTGCCAGACCTGTTGTGTTTCTCCATCACTTTATGTTTTTGTTTCAGATTTGCAGCACTCACAGTTGTCTGTTTTTATTTTAATGGCCAGGCTACAGTGTTTGATTATGAGATAACACGGTATAGAGCTGGATGAACACAGCAGGCCAAGCAGCATCAGAGGAGCAGGAAAGCTTTCCTGCTCCTCTGAT
>NC_063350.1:32242345-32365366 GCF_021869965.1 Rhincodon typus
GATGCTGCTTGGCCTGCTGTGTTCATCCAGCTCTATACCGTGTTATCTCAGATTCTCCAGCATCGGCAGTTCCTACTATCTCTGTAAGTGTTTGATTATTGTTTCTATCTTTGTGGAAATAACTTCACTGTTAGTTCATTTGCATTTATTAATTTTTTACCTTACTGCCATTTTTATCAAAGTAAATCTCTATGAACTCAGCTTGGTTAAAAAACCCAGCACTTACATTCAACTTTTTTCCAAAATCTTTTCTGATTTGAAAATCAAGGTCAAAGAACCCAAAGTGTGACACTTAATATTCCTAGTCTTTAATTTATTTTCTGTCAAACAATTTTTGTTTTACCAGATCTGTTATTTTGAATCATATTCTGTGCTATACACTAGTAGTTTTGCAGCATGCCTCCTGTGCAATATCTGACTAAATGCTTTCTGAATTAACCTGCATATACTGCATTTCTGATGTCCATGTCATTTTAAATTCAATAATTTTATCAACTCTGGTGTGCTTTTAACAAAGTTGATATCGCAATTTCTAGCTTTCATTGATTACTCACACATCACCAAACATGCAGTATTTTAACATCAAGTCATCAAGCTACATTCTCTTTAGCAGAAATCCACTAACTAGAGTTGCCAGACAGATATGTCATAAAGTCACTGGCTCAGCTTTTTCAGTTATTTTTGCAAATTGGCAAGATTACTTTCTGCTGAGCCTATACAATCAGAGTGCCACTATTTGCTTTATCTGTGTGTTTAGTGCAGAAAACTACATGTGTCAGTTAACATTTATATCTGGGCAACTATTTATGAACAACTGTTTCTTTGCGTTCTGTACAGAGAAAAAGAATGACAGACTGCAAGGCATTCTAAAAGTGAATAAATGTTTTCAAATGTTTCAACATGACATGCAATGTATTTTTCTGATATGTTTGCCCCTTTTGTTCCTATCAACAGAATTATTGTTTCACAGTTAATGGTCTGCCTTCTCAGGTTCATTAGCTCCTATAATTGGATCCAACATCCCTTACACTCAAGAGTTGAATCATTCTGTACAATTATCCATTAGTACATTTCCGTGATTCATGGGATGTATCATTGTAGCTTTGATGCATGAACTGGAAATAAATAAATGTGTGTTTCTCTATTTCTCAAATGGGTTGAACTGGTGAATATTTTGGTAGAGGAGTCTGATAGCAAATTAAGAAGCTGGTCTGCTCTGCAGAGTACAAATGACTGATTAAAAGTAGACATCATTTAAATTGATCACTAAACAGGGAACTTTGGAATGAAGGAAGTTTGATTGGTAGAAGTCCAAAGTGACACGATAGGTATTACAACACAAATCAACAAAAATAAGTTATAGAGGTAACAAGATGTAGAGCTGGATGAACACACAGGCCAAGCAGCATCATAGGAGCAGGAAGGCTGGACCTGCTCCTATGATGCTGCTTGGCCTGCTGTGTTCATCCAACTCTATACCTTGTTATCTCAGATTTTCCAGCATCTGCAGTTCCTACTATCCCTGATACAAAAATAAGTTATCCTAAATTATGATTCAGAATTCTCTTTAATTTTTTTTTCCTTTTAGATTGGCTCATAATTTAATGTCAAAATAATAGTGAGGCTAATGGTGTTCAATGTAATCTATAAGCAAATTCTACAGTAACTTTAAACAAGGGAAGATGAGGGTTAAGAATAGAAATTCAAAGATTGCCGTACAAAAAGTGCAGCTTTGGTGACAGCTTCACAAAAATAGCATCTCGCAACCAGCCTCACTATTAAAATGCATGGAACTAAGTGAATTTCTATATTTGGAATGAACCAATTTCACCACAGAAAGTTAAGTTTTGTTCTAAGAACTCTTTCAGTTACTTAACAAACATTAATTACACACAAAAGAAAACCTTGAGCTGAAAGAATTCTATTACAAGTGTGGGATATTATTCCTTCAGGTTTTACTTGTTTTTGAAGATTTTGGAAATGTAAGGTGTATAACTAAAACCCACAGGAAATTGTGCTATAGAATTTAATTACCCTCTTGGGGGTGTACACTAAACCATCAGTTGATTCCAGTGTGTGATGCAGCATCATGAGCAAGACAGTTATGTAAGCATCCCCAGTGAAATACCAGCACACCCGTCAAATTGGCTGTATTTTGTTTATAGTTAGGTAAATTTGGTTACGCTCCACCACAGACCAGGCAGCTGACCTGGGTTCCCACCCGCCCAAGGAAACTCCCTGGTGGTGAGAATATGGTGGGGAGTTATTCTGGGATGGCTCCTGCCTATATGCCCTAAGCCCTTAGTTTCACCAGTAGTTGATCTGAATATTAACCTTTTCAATCTCCACAGATGCTTTCATAGCTGATGTATATTTCTAATAGTTTCTGTTTCTATTATCATGTGCTTTGAGATACACTTTCCATGCAATCACGTTCACCAGGATAGCAGATCAGAAGTGAACGTTTCCAAAGATTTTGCATTCATTAAATTGAAGAGACAGTAAATCAGGCCATGGAGTAGAAGAGGGGTTGATGGTGGATGGTCTGCACTCAAATGCTTCATTTGTATCAAAACACCTTTATGCAGGCGTATTATTTTGTAAAATTACACTTAAAGCTTCCTTCTTACAGTTAATAGAGCAATCTGCAAAACTTAAAACTACAAGTAATGCCCACCCCACCCTGACTACAACTGTCATGATGTCTTTTATAATGTTGACCTCTGCCTTGACACTAAATTTTCAAATCTTATTGACCAGGACAACTTTTTTTTCCTTTATTCATATATGGGATGAGGGTGTCGCTGGCTAGGTGCATTTATTGCCCATCCCTAATTGCCCAGAGGGCAGTTAAGAGTCAACCACATTGCTGTGAGTCTGGAGTCACATGTAGGCCAGACCAGGTAAGGATGGCAGTTTCCTTCCCTAAAGGAAATTAGTGAACCAGATGGGTTTTTCCCAACAATCAATAATGGATTTATGGTCATTATTAGACTTTTAATTCCAGATTTTTTTTTTCAATTGAATTCAAATCCACCATCTGCTGTGGCAGGATTTGAACTCAGGTCCCCAGAATGTTGTTTGGGTCTCTAGATTAACAATCTAGTGATAATACCACTAAGCCATCGCCTCCCCTAGATTGCAATATTCAAAAGATATTTGAAAAGGTACATGATCAGGAAAGGTTTAGAGGGATATGGGCTAGGAACAGGCAGGCGGGACTAGTTTAGTTTGGGTTAATGTTCAGCATGGACTGGTTGGACTGAAGGGTCTGTTTCCGTGCTGTATGACTCAATGACTCTATGACCCATAAATATAGAGGTCATCAATGTAAATATGTAAGTCTTGCACTACTGACCATTAATCTTTAACTGTATGCATGTCATGCTGAGAGGAATTTCATAATGTCGCTGAGTACAAGAAAAGAAAACAGACTTATTCCATTAATTTGTAAGTCATTCGTAATCATCAGCTTCACATCTAAGAAGTCTGTGTCAAGTATCCTGCAAGTTGCCATGATATCTATATACGCCTTGAGAATTCTTATGTTCTTGCTATGTTTAGGGTCCAAATGGCTTAAAACAATGGTTACTGGTTGATAAGTGGTACCCTCTGTGACCATGCCTGATGATTTTATGAAGCAACTCTCTGACTGAGACAGTGCGTAGACACAATACTTCCCATTCTTTGGCCAGGGACATGGTGGAGCAGACAATAGTCTTGCTGATGATGAGATTTCTTTGCTTTGAATGGGGAGTGGGAACCTTGCAGTCTGAATAAAACATGCTTACACATCAAATAGAATGTGCTGCAACTCGAGCAGGCAAAGAGGGGATGCAATGGAGGGTGATGAGCTGGGAAAACAGCAGCAGTTTCCTGAGGACTTTGTATAGGAGGAATGATCTTGTGCATGATAGACTGCAGCAGTACATGGTGCTATGAGACAGACAGGCTTAATTGATGCCGGTTACAGTAGATGAAGCTGGGTGCTGTGATCATTTATTCACTGTATAATTGTTGGTGCTCAAGATTCTAGTGGTTTTTTTTTCTGTCTGAGAGACAAACGCAACTCAGTTTGTTTGATTTCTGTTTAGTTTTGGTGTTGATGAATGAAAGTGAGTGTTTTGAAGTGATTGAAAGCTCTCCTGTATGTGATGCTTTCACAAATGAACAATGACAAGATGCCTAGCCGTAGTGAGCACTTCTGCCTACAATGAGTGGGAGAGTCAGACTAGCATCAGATGAGACAGGTGCTGTAGTTGCATGATAAGGTGAAAAGCTACGGTGTGCATTGGGGATAAAGTACCAGTGACTTAGGGTGGGATGTAAGATGGGATGTGGCTAAGGATAGGTGAAGTATGTGGCCTGGTACTTAAACAGTGATTAGGATAGGAATGTGTGGTTGCATGTGAAGGAAGTGTCAGCTGTGAAAGGCATTGGTTAGTGGCTGCTGTACAAGTAAGTGGACTGCTGTCACTTGAACATTTGCATGCCTAGTGTTTCAAGATTGCCTGGTATTCTGGCATCTCCTGGCAGTAGTGAGCACTTCTGCCCATGGTGAGTGGGAGACTCAGGCTAGCATCAGATGAGACAGATGCTGTAGCAGCACGATACTTATTAATGAGACAACTTTGGAATAATCACCTGAGAAAACTTGCTTAGCCTCATGGAGAAAAAACCCTCCATGAAACTCGATAAAAATGGTACTTAGCCAATTTCTGGTCAGATTCAACCTCTGTGTGCAAGTTGTTCTGGTGCAGAATGCATTCATGTCTATGAAGATGGTCCTTGTCTTCCTGAATCCTTTCCACGTGAAGTCAGACATTTGCCCTGCCAAACTTTCACTCCTTTAACTTCAAACTCAAGGGCTGCTGATTCATTTCCATTGCTTAGAAAAATACACACATTTTGAGTGAACTTCAAAGTGACATTCTATAAAGGTATCAGACCACTGTTTATTTATGAATGACATAATACTCTGAGTGTCCATTTAAACCCAACAAAAACTCCTTGCAGCATGTCATATGGCAAATGACCTTACTTAGTGAAGAGTTTGAAGGTGAAATTTTGTGGTTGTCATGTGAACCGTGAAGGTCATACAGGCTGATCTCACCTTAATTATCTGCTTACATTATGTTTTAAAGGTTCTCATTAGACAAAATGTGTGTTTAATGGACTGGATGTCCACCCATTACGTAGTATATTTTAAAACTGGAGAGAATTTATTGTTTTTGGCGTGAAATAATTTTATTGCTGACCCCTTACATTTGTATCTCAAATTAATGACAATCTACCAGGATAGAAAAGTGAAAGGGTGTGTGAGAGAGAGAGTGAGGTGTGAGGAGAGAGAGAGAGGTGTGAGTAGTTGTACATAAACAAAATAATGCAAAAATGACACATCATTAACAAAAATATATGTATTGACAGGACTGAAAAAATATACAATTCCTGTGCCAAATTGTTTATATCTCAGTATAAGATTGTTTTAGCCCCTAATTATTTCAGACGTAAAAGTGTAGCAGTTTTATGAAGTACATTTTGAAACCTCACAGAGCAAGAAAATATTGGACAAAAGATTTCTATGAAGCTATTGTCCTTTATAACACTGAAAAACAAGTAAGAAGTAGGACCTTTCAAAGAAATAGATACTCCTTCCCATATTCATGATTAACATAGAAGTATTTCAGGATGCCACTATTAAGAGATCAACTCAGAAATTTTATATCAAAAGGAAAACATATTACCATGAAATGTTAACTTTTCATTTTATAAATGGATTAGGTGTGAACTTCATTTAACCAAAAAAGTTTACTATTCTACTCCATCAATACACAAGTTTTATGGAGGGATTTTTTTCTCCATGAGGATAAGCAAATTTTCTCAGGTGATTATTCCAAAGTTGTCTCATTTATAAGTATAATGCCTCTCTCATCTGATGCTAGCCTGATTCTCCCACTCACTGTAGGCAAAAATGCTCACTACTGCCAGGAGATGCCAGGATACCTGGCAATCTTAAAACACTAGGCATGCAAATGTTCAAGTGACAATGTACACAATCCATCTGATTTCTCAACATCTCCTGTAATTATTTTGGCTGAAACATTTCTGATTCTTTTCTCTGCCAATAGACAGAATATACTTTAACACATGCTGTTGTCTGGATGTAATATTTTTCACCTGGAACAACAACATAACTATTGTTCTACGCTCACTGCAAGGGTGTTTGGAAATGCAATTAATTAAATGCAATTTGTGACATAACATTGTATTTTAATTGTAAATTGTGCTTGTCGGGGTCATTCTATAGTTTTACTGATGTGACGTTGTCTTTATACCCATAAAATATAAAAAGCAGTTTCTGGATAGAAGAATGTGAATTCCTTCACAGAAAGAATGAAATGCATTGCTTTATTATGTCGAGAGTTCTCTGGCTATGGGTTCTACACATATACTGTTCCTTAGGCTGCTTGCTGCTTGTGTACTATAATGCTCTTTTATCTGCATCTGTAGCCAGTAGGAAATCAAATCCAGCTCAGTGGTGTAGTTTCTAACACTTCTCTCTTCAAATGCTTATTCTAGACTGGTGTCTTCTCCCTCCTTGATACCAGAGTCACATGATCAGTTACATAATCATGATTGACATGAACGTTATTATGATGCATTGTCTTCCTTGGATTACAGAGTTGATAGAATTTCTACAGATTATGAACAGAAAGTATAAATTTCTCTGTAGACTTCAGTATAACTTAACAAATGTAATTTGATTAAATTACAGTTCAGGAAAAGTTATGCTGTTCTAAATTCTGCACTTCCCCTGAGGTTTTAAAATCTCCTGTAGTTCCAAAGAGATTCACTGGCTGATTCCTGCAATGAAGGAGTTCACTTCTCAGGAATGGCTTAACCTTTATTCAGTAGACTAGAGGATCGGTCTGCCATGCAGAATGATGCCCACAGTGTGGGTTCAATTCCTGTGCCAGCTGAGGTTACAATGAACAACTCTCCTTCTCAACATCTCCCCTCGCCTGAGGCATGGTGACTCTCAGGTTAAACTACCACTGACAAGACAGGAGCCCTATGGCTGTCTGGGACTATGGTGACTTAACTTTACTCATTAGAGGGGTGATTTTGTTGAAGCAATAAGATTCTAAGGAGGCTTGACAAGATAAATGTTGAAAAGATGTTTCCATTAGTGGAAGGACTCAAACTAGGAGACAGTGATACAGAATGAGGAGACACTCATTTTAAACTGAGATGTGAAGGAATTCCTTGTCCCAGAGGGTAGTAAATATCTGAGATTGTCTACTCCAGTTTGTAAAACATAGATCACTTAAAGTATGTAAAGTATTTAAAGAGGAGAGAGACATATTTTTGAAGCACTGATGAATTGGGGTCTATGATGAGCTGGTATGAAAGAGGGGCTAAGGGTTGGGGCTGATCAGGGTGGTCTTGTTAAAAGTGGGGCAGGACCACATTTTGCAAACTTGATTGCTGAACCCATTCTGCTGCCAACTACTAAAAGGTTGACCTTGAGGCTTATGCCTTATCTCTACAGCTTCTGTCTTCCTAGCTTTTGTTCTTTTATATTAGGTCAATTTTATATTATGTTACACAGTTGTAAAATACTGTTATGTTGGTATTATGTTTTTCTTATTCTCTTTTTTAAAATTTTTAAACATGTTTTCTTGATTCTGTCCATGTCAACAGCCATGCTGCTGATATCGGAGCCAAGACTCATTTCTTCAAGCGGATTTTGATTGGTTGGCCATCATTTCAGCTGCTTGAAGCTCAAAATATTCCCACAGCCATTGGTCCAACTAATAAATCTGTCAACCCTGTTTTGGAATTAAAGCTGGATCCACATAACAAGATATCTCATTGTCATCTCCATGTAGTGGGTATTATGTTAGATATACATTGATCATTACATCCTTGACATTAAAGACTGCTTGCCAAAGATGGCAATCTAAACTCGGGTCCTATCATAAATTAAGAAAACAGATCAGCTATCTAAAGAACTGGTTAAAATTAATTCCAAAGATGCTCATTAAATATTGATTTACACTGTATACTGACTGCTAATGTAAATATTCTGCAGTCTAACCTATTTTTAAAACAGCACTTTGGATGCTCCTTTATATCTACAACTCAGTTGAATATAGAAGTGGTGTACTTTCAATGATATAGCCTGGAGCGTATTTGAATGCTTACAGCATTTATTGAGCCTTTGATCTCCTGTGTTGAGTTTTAGTTTATTTAACAGTCTTGAAGGTTAAGTACGTGTTATAATTTACATAGATTTCATTACTATGAGTTTACCAAGAAAACTTGTTCATTTACGTAAATTCCTCAAGCCCAATCTAGTTTCCAATTTCTCACCTTGCCATACATTTTTATAATGTCCAGCATTAGTTCAATGCTGTATGCATATGCCTATAAACATATATTTTTGAAAATATACTGTATAAATTGGTACAGTGGATTGAATTATCCAGCATGATATATCATTGTGATTTCATAGAAAACCTTCCTTGCGCTATTTTGACATAAAGTCACAGCGATATTTAAGTTATTTTAAATAAACTGCATAAACTGCAATAACAATATATTCTATCTAATGGCAACAATAGCAACCCTAATGCAGGATTTGACCATGTCACAGATTACATAAAACTTCGAAAACTATTTGTTCTACTTCAACATATCCAGTTACAGTCATACAGATGAGAAGTTTCTCAGGCTTGATCCTCAGTCTGTGTTGAATTACTGGTGAGATAAAACACAGAAGTTTAAATAAGTTCTATACTGTTGGCAAATTTCTTAAGCCCAGCAGCATTTAAAGGATTATTGCAATTCTGAATTAAATTTAATGTCATCAAATGGCTACTTACCAGTACATCTTAGCTTTTTTACTTAACTCTTACTCTTAGTGGTATCAACAAATGAACCACATCTTTGAACCAGTTATTTGGATATTTCATATTAAAACTGAGGACCCAAATACGTCAAGTTGTTTAGTTCCAATGGATCTTTTGGCCCTTTTTAATGTAAAATTGACATCAGCCATGTAAAAAATTAAAGAATTTTTAAACTCAAACTACATCTAATACAAATTGAGTTTCCAGAATCTTGCACAAGCCTAAAACAAATACACTGCTCTAGAAGTGTGCTTTGTTCAAAAACTGCTCACAAATCCTGAATAACCATCAATAGGAATTTTTACTAATTACAGATGTTATGATCTTTGAGGCCATTGCAAAAATGAATCCAGTTATTTTGAGTGCAAGGACACTAATGGACACATATTGAATGTTTTAAATTACTTTTAAATTTACTAAGAAGTTTTCTACACTGCTACAATATAGTGAACAAATGGTCTGTTTTAGAAATTGCTTTCAATAATGTAAAATTGAGTTACTCACATGTCGTAGTATTTAAAAATTATTTTTCTTTTTGATAAGCCCATTTCCAGCTTTTAGTCATCAAACTGGACCAGGCAACCACTCAAGGATTTTTAAAACTTAGTTTTTAAAGAAATAAATTACCTTTTAAAATGTTTCTTAATTCTGCTTGTTTGTTGTTAGTTCAGGCTCTGTATTATGTTTGTGTACTTGAGTGCAAACTCAAGAGAAACATACCGTTTAAAATTAATTGTAGGGGGTAAGTATGCACCTGGATCATCTTTGCACCCAATGCAGAAACTTTATCAAACATCTTACAGTGCATTTACACTGCAAGATCAATGTTGCTGCTTTCCTGCACTCTGGAAGCACATTTCACAAACTATGCCTAGGATATTCAAATCATTGACCAGAAAATCATGAGCAGTACACTTGTGAATTCACCACATGTATTCCTGGCTACAGTGAAACTCCATTGAAACACTTATAAAATCTGACAGTAGATGTTTACTGGTGGTATAAAGCAGTATCCACTTTGCATGCGTTCAGACTTATACTGAGAAGAGAATGTCAAGAGCTGAGCCCCATTGTTCCAAAAGTTGTTAAAAATATGTAAACATTCCATTTAAACACCTACATGATCAATTGCCTTATGGAGTCCTGGACAAGCCAAAAGCAATTGCATCATGTTTCATCATAAATAGAAAGATTTACTAGAAACATGCTTATTCTTTAACAAATGGCAGAGAAAAAAAGAGGATTATTAATCTACTGCAGTGCAACTTAAACTAAACCACTTTAAAACACTACACGTCATTCATGAGTAAGACAGACAAAAAACAAATGGTTTGACACAAATCATTATGGGTGGAATGTATAGGCAGAGAAAAACAAAATTCCAAGGATCCAAAAGTCCAAACAACTAGATGAGTTAAGTTGTCTCTCATAGTTATTTAGATTTTAGCAATAATGTCACACTGTTGGCTGTAGAGCAATGGTTGTTTTCCATTTCTATAGATGAGTGGATGGACTTTGGTCTTTTCTCGTTTTAGAATTATTGCTTTTAAGTTTCTTGTTCTTTTTCCTCCCTTCTTATTTGCACAGAGGGAAGAAAGAATAATGTATTCTGCTTGCTAGCTTCATGGATAGTTCTGGCTGTACTGCTCCCACCAATCTGTAATAAACTTCACCTCAATTAATCCAAGGTCTATTGTCAGGCAGTTTTCTTTTAATTCAAAATCTCCTGGTGATGGTGTCACTCTATAATGTGACATTCCCACTTCTCCAAAAGCAACATTGTTTCATATAGCTGCATTTGTGCTTCACACAATTTTTCAAGTTGCAAAACTCTCCTGCAATGTAGCAGTGTCTGAAGTCCACTCCAGTTCAGACCAAAATGGGAAAAGAAATATGTTTCCTTACAATGGACAAAATCATATAATTAGAATAGAATCATAAATTACAGTGCCAAAAGAGGCTATTCAGCCCACTGAGTCTGCATCAGCCCTCTGAAGAATTTCCCACCCAGACTTAGTGGCTTACTCTATCCCTGTAACCCCACATTTACCTTCGCTAACCCACCTAGCCTGCACATCCCTGGACATTACAGGGCAATTTAGCATGGCCAATTTACCAACCTGCATATTTTTGGACTGTGGGAGGGAAACGAAGCATCCAGAGAAAACTCACACAGACACAGGGAGGAGGTGCAAACTTCACACAGGCAGTCAACCAGGCTGGAATCGAACCCAGGTCCTTGACACTGTGAGGTCGCACTAACTGTTCAGGGGATGTGTGCATCATTGGCTGGGCTAGCATTAAATCCCTGACAAATTTCAGAATAGTGTAATAAAAGGTCTAGCTGTTTTTTGGGGACAATTTGTTCTTTTGCTAAGTCCTGCAATACTTAGCGTGGGTTAGCTAAGTGTCTTCCTTCAGTTTCAGGCTGCATGGAAACTAAAGTGGGCATCATCTCCAGCTGTAATCAACCTGTCTTGAAGAAATCTAGATTCAAAGGTCACCAGTCTCTTCCACCTCAGGAATTGCACACTTCCATCTCAGGCCGCTGAAGTTTTCATTTTCCTGGCAAAGCACAGATATATATCAAATTACCAAACACAACAAAAATAGGAAATTCATGGCATGAAGAATGGATGTACATGTTGGAACTTACATTGATTTTCCTGCAATCAGACAACACACAGGCATGGCCTAGACTGAGGTAAGTCTAAGCAGTGACAGAAGCAGCAACAGAATGAAGGAGAGTGAACCTGGGGATGAACAGCAAAAACAGCAGAAACAAGGTAAATAACTGAGGAACGGGGTCAGTGAGCAAACCTGGGGGTGAACAGTGGCAGCAGGATAAATACCTGAGGAGTGGCATCAGTCAGAGCGAACCTGAAGGTGAATCTAGGAGCGACGCTCTAGAGGTGATGTCTTGACTCAAAAAGTGACATTGGCTTGGCTGCTCAAGAACCAGGTTTGCAGACTGAGACAGTAGTGTCTGGACGGAGATAAAGTACAAAAATAAAGTTGTTGGAAACACTCAGCAGGTCTGGCAGCATCTGTGAAGGAGAAAACAGAGTTAATGTTTTGGGTCCGGTGACACTTTCTCAGAGATAAAGTACGTTTTACAGCTGCAGTCTGATAGGAATTGAGAATGGGAGTAAGAGACCTGAGTTTGGTGACTAGTGGGTAACGTCATGTAATCAGTACCTGGATTATTGTCTGTAGCTGATAAGGTTGATTTAGTCAATAAGGTTCACAATGACAGGAGAAATTGGCCCCATGAAATGCTCATTCTGCAATATGTGGGAAATCAGGGACACTTCCAGTAAGACTAAGAGGAAGAGGGAGAGGTTACTGAACACGGCAGGACCAGCTATGTAAGTTGTAATTGTTTTAATGTGAGGAGTATGACAGGTAAGCTTGGTTAATACATAAAACTATGATGTTGTAGCTATTACAGAGTCTTAGCCGAGAGAGGGACAAAACTGGCAGCGTAACATTCTGGGATTTAGATGTTTCAGATGAGGTAGAGAGGTATGTAGAAGAGGTGGGGGAGTTGCGTTACTGATAAGAGACAATATCATAGCTATAATGAGGGAGAACACTTTGGAGAGTTCATCCAACAAGGGATTTTGGGTAGAGCTCAGCAATAGGAAAGATGTAATCACGTTGATCGACAGCAGGTGATAAAGGAACAGTTATGTGGACAATATATAGAAAACTGTAAAAACAAGAGGGTTTTTTGTGGTGGGTGATTTAAACTTCCCCTATATTGACTGGGACTCAATTGGTGCTGGGGCTTTGATGGGAGGTATGTGTTGAGTGTGTCCAGGATGGTATTTTGAAGCAACATATAAATAGTTCAACTTGGGAAGGGGCATGATATTGGGGAATGAGACCAGCCAGGTGATGAAAGTTTCAGTGGGAGAGTATTTCAGGAACAGTGATCATAATTCTGTAAGTTTTACATTACTTATGGATAAGGAGAAGAGTAGTCCTCAGGTGAAAATATTAAATTGGGGGAAGGCTAACTACCACATTATTAGACAGGAAATGGGGAATGTAGTTGAGGAGATGCAGCTGTTTGAATGTAAATTCACATCTGTTAAAACGTACTTTATCTCTGTCCAGACACTACTCTCTCAGTCTGAAAACCTGGAATCTTTTAAAAGCCATTTGATTAGATTTCAGGACCAGCATGTTCCTGTGAAAATGAAGGATAAGAATGGCAAGATTCAGGAACGATGGATGACAAGAGAAATTGAGAGCTTAGTCAAAAGAAAAAGGAGGCATTCGAATGGTTTAGGAAACTGAACACAGGCAGAGCCCTTGAAGAATACAAAGATAGCAGGAAAGAACTCAAACAAGGAATTAGGAGGGCTTAAAGGGGCCATGAAATATCTTTGGCAAACAGAATTAAGGCAAGTCCCAAGGCGTTTTACATGAATATAAGAAGCAAGAGAGTAAGTAGAGAAAGAGTAGGTCCACTCAAGAATGAAGGACGGAATTTATGCGTGGAGCTGGAGGAAGTAGGTGAGGTCGTTAATGAAAGAGTTGCATTAGTATTCACTAAGGAGAAAGACATAGTGGATGGTGAGTCTCGGGATGGGTATGTTGGTATCTTAGGTAATGTGAATATAAAAAAGATGTTGGGTGTTTTCACAAGCATTAAGGCAGACAAGCCCCCAGGACCTGATGGGATCTATCCTAGAATGCTGAAGGAGGCAAGTGAGGAAATTGCTGGATCCTTTTATGAAATCTTTATATCCTGTTATGTTACAGGAGAGATCCCAGAGGACCGGAGAACAGCTGACAATGTTTCTTTGTTTAAGAAGGACAATGATGATTATCTGGGAAATTATGGGTCAGTGGGCCCTACGTCAATGCTAAGGAAATTATTGGAGAGGGTTCTTATGGATAGGTTTTACTCACATTTGGAAAAATATGGACTTATTAGCCAAATGCATCATGGCTTTGTGCGGGGAAGGTCATGTCTCACGAACTTGATTGTGTTTTTTGAGGAAGTGACAAAGATGATTGATGAAGGCAGGGTGGTATACGTTGTCTATGTGGACTTTAGCAAGCCTTTGATGAGCTTCTCATGGCAGGCTGATACAGTAGGTGAAGTCACATGGAACCCATAGTGAACTGGTAAAGTGGTTATAAAATGGGCATATTTATAGAAGACAGAGAGAATTGGTGGAAGGATATTTTTCTGACTGCAGATCTGTGACCAGTGTCTTCTGCAGGAGTCACTGCTGAGACCCCTAGTATTTGTAATATATATTAATGATTTGGAAGAGAATGTAGGTGACCTGATTAGTAAGTTTGCAGATGACACAAAGATTAGCGGCGTTGCAGATATTAAGGAGGATTGCCAGAGGATATGACAGGATATAGATAGACTGGAGACTTGTGTGGAGAAATGGCATGTGGAGTTTAATCCAGATAAATGGGAGCTGATGGAGTTTTGAAGATCTAATATAGGAGGGAAATATACAGTAAATGGCAGAAGCCTTGGTAGCATCAACATATAGAGGGATCTATATTCCCCTGAAAGGAGCAACACACGTGGATAAGGTGGTCAAGAAGGCATATGGCATGCTGCCTTCATCAGTCAGGATATAGAGTATAAAGTTTGGCAAGTCATTAACAGCTGTTTAGAATCTTGATTAGGCCACATTTGGAATATTGTGCACTGTTCTGGTTGCCACACCACCAGCAGGAAATGGAGGCCTTAGAGAGAGTACAGGAACAATTTACCAGAAGCTGCCTGGTTTGGAGGATATTAGCTATGAGGAGAGATTGGCCAAACTTGGTTTGTTTTCATTTGATAGTCAAAGGGTGAGGGGTTACTTGGTAGAAGTTTGCAAAAATTTGAGAGACATGGATATAATGGATAGTCAGAGCTTTTTCCTCGTGGAGAAATATCAATTACTAGGCTACAAAGGTTTAAGGTTAAAGGGGGTAAGTTTAAAGGAGATTTGAGGCAAGATTTTTACAAAGAGGCTGATATGTGCATAGAATGCATTGTCATAGGAGGTGTTGGAGGTGGATACAAGAGCAATGTTGAAGAGGCATCTTGACAAATATATTAATATGTAGGGATAAGAAGGATGCAGACTGTGTAATGTCAAAATTTTTAATTTAGAAAAGCATCATGCAGTCTTACTGGGCCAAACAGCCTATACTTGTGCTGCACTGTTCTTTGCTCCTCATTTCACCAGTGTGCAGGACCAGGAGCATTTATCCAGTATACTGTACTGCTAAAGGAACACTATCCTCTTTGTGTGAACGTTCCCATTGGATGATGTAAAAGCCAGACAATTAATTTCAATATGTTAGAAAGGAAACTAAGCAAGATGCACAAATCCACATGCGATAACCTCCTAATGGCCAAATCCAAGCACAAAGAATATTACTTATGCTCAGCTTACTTTATCTTTAGAAATATTGACATACATAAACATACAAGTATACTTCTGAGTTCAGGCCCAATGTCTCAATGAAATTAATTGTAGATTAAACCTAATCTCATCATTTTGGATAATAGCATAAATCAATAGAGGTAGTAGTTTTTTTATGCCTGATATCCTCTGCACTGTGAATATTCAATACATTAGCATTCGTATGAATTGTAAGAAACTGGTGTTGCGCTATGGACAGGAAATTCTAAATACTCCCATAGCCTATCACAGGTCTTCAAACACTTTGACGTTTCCCCCGGGGAACTTTTTACAGTTCCCTGTGTCAGATCACAGCAGAAGTGTGCTGAAACCGATTGGATTCGACTTCCTTACCACACTTTGCTGTCCTTGGTTAACAGACTCAGGTATGTGGCACTGAGTTGGTATGTCAATTAAATGCAGTCAAGATATTTCATTGCTAATACAAAATTAATCTTGCTTTCTTGATTTTGCAAAAAGTTAAGATGTAACTTGTTTGAATTATAGATTTATCAAATAAGCACACCCTTAAATGAAGATTAAAATTAATCTCATAGTTTTTTAATATTTATATTTGATTCAGACATTAAGCTGGTTGGGAATTCAACATGAGCCTTTTACACATCCACCTGTGTTTGACACCCTTGCTATTATGGGTCATTCAGAAGTCTGGTGCGTTTGTGCTGTCTAATGTCACCGACCTGACGGTGAACCCAACAGCCGAGGTCAACCCTGAGGGGAGAACGTTTTTCTCGGCCCCCGGGACTCCCCGCAGTAGACGCAAGCGGCAGATCTCTCCGAGAGACCGCAACGTGATTCTGGATTATCACAACAGGGTTCGCTCGCAGGTCTTCCCTCCTGCCGCTAACATGGAGTATATGGTGAGTGGCATTCTGAGTCAATTTTGCTTCACTGATGGGAGATCATGGAAGGAAATGAATCTGAATGGGATTGAGGTAACCCCCGTCCTGACCTGTTGGGTCTATACTTTAGAGTGCTGTCACAGCAGAAGCAGGTTCTGTTTTGACCCCTGTGCTTCTCCAAGCTCACTGAGCCAAGTGCATCCACGCACCCGAGTTGTTTTAGTTCCAAACTGCAACTCTAAACTGGAATTGCGAATCCCTAATCCGGATTCACCGTTTAATCTGCTTCTCCAGAACAGGGGAGAGAAAGCAGTCCCCTAACAGTTCAAAGATTTTAAGTGCCCCGCTTTGGAAAGTTTGCAAACACGTGACAAACTTAATAGAAATGTTTAAGGAGCCGGAATTTCCCACTGCCTAAATATTTTGAAAATGGAATGTTGGGGAGAGAGTCAGTCCCTGGAGGGATCCAAACAGTTTAATTTGTGACTCGTTCATTGTCAGTTTGGCGTCACTCTCAGGACATCTTTATATAGACAGGACTCACTCCAGCGGCAGTAGGGTTAGCACAGGGGCTGGAGGGAGGTATTTGTTCCAGCGGCGCTAGACAGTTTGTATTGAGTCAGCAGCAACCCAACAGCAAGTCTGAACACTCTCTGTGCCGGTTATTGTATTCGTTATTCCAACCATGGTTATGGAATCAACCATGGCCCAGCTTTTACTGCGGCCAACGAAAACTTAGATTGGCCTTCTGCGTATTTTTTTTTCATGAACGTTTAACTGCAAGCAGAGGCTGGAAACTGTGCACCTGGAACTTGCATGAACAGAGCAAATAAATTATGCACCCTCTTAACCAGCCAAACTGAAGATTTGTTATTGAGTAGCGCTAAGTCTGAACAATGAAATGTAAGGTAAAATAGTGTACACCATTCCAAACCAGACCATGAAAGGTAAAGATTAAGAGTAATAAAAATGTTTAGAAATTGCATTTTATTTATATCAGTGATAACAAAGGTTGAAAGAATAAAATTTCACACTGAATGTTAGTTGGTGCTTTCAAAGTAAACTTCACACTTCATTCTGAGGAAGGATCACTGGACCTGAAACGTTAACTCTGATTTTTTTCTTCACAGACGTTGCCAGACCGGCTGAGCTTTTCCAGCAAATTCTGCGTTTGTTCAAACTTCATTATTGCATGTTTAAATTAACAATAGTATTATGCATTAATTATCAGTCCATTACCATCTTTCAAGACAAAGCAGCAGTGAGAAACTGATCTCATCAAACATTGTATACATTGCTGTGAGATTCAACATCAATATATTCTGATGAAGGGTTTCGGTCTGAAACGTTAATTTCCCTGCTCATCAGATGCTGTATGACGTGCTGTGCTTTTCCAGCTCCACATTTGATTCCAGCTTCCAGCATCTGCAATCCTTTCTGTGTCCATGTGGTAATGTGTGAACCATCTTCTGTGCATTACTAAGATTAAAAGAATATCTAATTAATTTACTGATGCTAAATTTGGTTTGATTTATCTATTGTCACGTGTATCTTGTTACAAAACACAGTGAAAAGTGTTGCATAGCGTCACCACTCTCAGGTGTCATCTTAAAACACAGAAAAATAAACCAATAAAATGTAAAGGCAGAAAAATGAAGAATTAAAGAAAGTGTCCAACTTTACAGTCCTTCTTGTTAAGTGGTCAGTCATGGGCCTGGTGGCCAGACATGAGTCTCCTTCATCGTGCCACCAATGCTGGAGCGAAAGTCACCAATCTTTGGCACCATCTCACCTCCACCAACAGTCTCACCACTACGGGTCCTTGCTGAACCTCACCAATACAGACGTCACTGATGCCACTGGCTACTGCCCCGGCCCAAACACAACTGTGCCACCACCATGAATCTACTTAAGGTCCACCTCATCAATGCAGCTGCTGCTAATGCTGCCAGGTCTCATACTGGGCCCAAACTCACCTCTGCTGCCATCTGCATGGATCTGTGCCGGACGCAGATACAGTTGTGAACCCAAACTCACCTCTGCAGCAGCAGCCATGAGTTGGTCTGCTGGGCCTGCTCGCCGTCGCTGCAACCGAGCTCTTTTTGATTTTGATTTTATTGTCATGTGTACCGAAATACAGTGAAAGTTTTGTTTATGAGTGGTACAGGCAGATCACAGCAAGCAGAGGATGTACAGATCAAAAAGACATAGAGGCCTACAGGTTACATTGCAGGTTACATTATTTGAGGCTAGAGTCCGTTCAACAGTCTGATAATGGTCAGAAAGAAGCTGTTCCTGAACCTGCTGGTGTATGTGTTCAGGTTTCTGTATTCTGCCTGACGGAAGATGTTGTAGGAGAACGTTATCAGGGTACGATGGGTCTTTAATGATGTTGACTGACTTTCTGTGGCAGTGGGCTGTGTAAATAGAGTCCATGGATGGAAGGTTGACTTCCATGATGGTCTGGGCTGTGCACACCACCTTCTGTAGTTTCTTATGGTCCCGGGTGGAGCAGTTGCCGTACAAGGCCATTATACACCTGGACAGTTTGCTTTCAACGGTGCATCTGTAGAAGTTGGTGAGGGACCTTATGGACATGCCAAATTTCCTGAGCTGCCTGAGGAAGAAGAGGCGTTGTTATGCCTTCTTGATTGTCGCATCTACGTGGGAAGTCCAGGACAGGTTGTTGGTTATCGTCGTTTGGAGGAACTTGATGCTCTTCACCCTCTCAACGTCAATTCCATTGATGTAGATGGGGGCATGTTCTCCTCCTTTCTTTCTGAAGTCGATTATCAGTTCTTTAGTTTTGCCGACGTTGAGAGAAAGATTCTTTTCATTGCACCACGTCACCAAGCCCTCTATCTCCCTTCTGTATTTTGATTCGTCATTGTATTGTAGATGGCATTCATTCAGAATTTGGTGACACAGTCGTAGGTGTACGAGGAGTACAGTAGGGGGCTGAGGACGCATCCTTGGGGGGCTCCAGTGTTGAGTGTTATTGTGGAGGAGGTGCAGTTACCTACCCTCACTGTTTGCAGTCCGTGGGTCAGAAAGCTGAGGATCCCGTTGCAGAGGGCAGAGCCGATACCAAGGTCACACACCAAGCGGTAAACAAAATAAAACAGAAAAGAAAAATAAATGAGAGAAGAGAGAAAATAAAGTAAAGAAACTAAAAGAAATGCAGATGGAACGGATGATCCCTGTGCTCAGAAGCCCTATTCCATCGCAATCTTGCCGGAAGGGTAAGTAAGTATGATTATTGTGATTGTTTCTATTCTGCATAAATATTTTGGCAGAATATTATCATTTATTGTTAAAGTGATATTTGCTTTCTAACAGCCTGAATTTTTAAAAGTCACTTAAAATTACGTTGTCATCTGGAGGTTCTGTAAAGAAGAATGGGAGTTCATAAATAAAACAACAAGAGCAAATTAAGTGTCCAACATGAATGAATTGTTTGCAGTTTTAATTATTCAATGTTTTTGGACAATTTCTTACATATGGTCTAAATTACAGTTTCAAAATTCTTTTAAAGTTTATTATGAAAATGGTAATTGGTAATGACTGCTGGAAGTTCTAGCAGTTCCAAGAGGCACATCCAATATTTATAGAGGTGGCACATTTCTAACTGCCAGGAATAATACTTGCAAAATCAACCAGACCTGTGTATGCTCATGCACTTGTCAGATCGCTTATGCCACTGATAACATCTTTCAATTATCTTTCAATTCAATTTGTGGGTGGCACGGTGGCTCAGTGGTTAGCACTGCTGCCTCACAGCGCCAGGGACTCGGGTTCAATTCTACCCTCGGGCGACTGTCTTTGTGGAGTTTGTACATTCTCCCCGTGTCTGTGTGGATTTCCTCCCATAGGTCAAAGATGTGCAGGCTAGGTGGATTGGCCATGCTGAATTGCTTGTAGTGTTCAGGGCTGTGTAGATTAGGTGGGTTATAGGGGGATGGGTTTGGGTGGGTGCTCAGAGGGTCAGTGTGGACTTGTTGGGCCTAAGGGCCTGTTTCCACACTGTAGGGATTCTATTCTATAAATTAGGCAATGTTTCCATAGATGCAACCTGAAGGCTAATACTGTGGGAGGTAGTTGCCATGGTCTAATGATAGTTTGTTCCTGTTAGAGTTTTTGCTGGTTATATTTCTGGAGCTTGCTTTGGAAAATCTCATGTCACATCTCATTGCTGTGGTATTTTGAGGGGATCACTGCGAAATAGTAGTAACCAAAAACAGAAATTGTTAGAAAAGCTCAGCAGATCTGGGCATCTGTGGAGAGAAATGACCTGAAGCGTTAACTCTGGCTTCTCTCCACAGATGCTGCCAGACCTGCTGAGTTTTCCCAGCAATTTCTGTTTTTGTTTCTGATTTCCAGCATCTGCTGTTCTTTCAGTTTTTGTTAAGAAACAGCAGTATTAGGTTGGTCAACTCTAGCCATCCCTATTTCACAGGCCATAGATCTGATCAGTGGGCTGGATGGTTTCACAACAGCCATCACAGCCTGAAAACCCTGAGAGACAATATCATACACTGATATCAGAAGGACCCAAATGCAATTTTATCTCACCAGCCCAAGTTGGAAGTTGCTATAGCATTCTCAACTTTTGAAGACAGTAGAGAGGAGTAGAAAGGAGAAAGAGTACTCCTCGAGCCCCCACAAGGGAAGCTTAGCAATTTCATACCATGGATTCTTCTTCTCAATCCTGAACTCCTGAAAACAATTCGGAATATCAAATACATATATACTCCATCAGTCTATTGGTTCTGCTATTCTTTAGATCAGGCAGGATATATTCTGAATTCCGTATATTAAGTGAAATTTACCATTTCAATTTGCTTCTCTCACAGCTCTGGGATGACAGACTAGCAAAATCTGCTGAAGCATGGGCAGCATATTGTATATGGGACCATGGACCACCAAGCTTGATGAGATATGTTGGTCAAAATATGTCTATTCAATCAGGCCGGTGAGTAAATGAGGCTCATTCCATATTTAAGGATAAGTGGATGGTTTTGGTGTGCAGAAGACTAGCAGTTACAGGCTGGCTGGCTGTATAAAACAGCCTGTCGGATTTTTCTGGAATGGATAGAATGTATAATGTGTGTCATGGCTGGAATTGTTTTTCAAATGTGAGACTTCTCACATAATATGTTGTGATCAACTGAAAGTCTGGAGCAATTAAATATTTCTTTAAATTAATTGCTTTTGAGTTAACTCAGCTAAGGCTCTTTATACCATAATACACTTCTCCAATTTCTCACACGAATGACCATTCTTTATCTGTGAACATGATTAGGCGAGTGTCATGGGGTAGAAAGAAATAAATAGCTTTGTGTATGCTTCTGAATCCCCCATTACCCACTCCCACCATGCCCACCCAGTGATCCTCATCCTGCCTTCGCCTTTTATCTGGATCCTGCAATCCTGGATTTGCAGTCTCAGGTGATTGCATTGCTACCAGTTGCCGCTGTTCCCACTGGGACTTCCATAGTCAGGAACCTCAAGTGCTGGGAAGGTCTGATCATGCCCACTTAAGTGCCCAAAGTGCACTTGATTCTGTTGGACCTTTCCCCATTGAATTAACAAGACACCGCGACAATTCTTTCACTGGTGGACAAGATCCTCATGGGTCTTACAGAATCCTGGCCACTGTCAGGAGATTTTTTTTCCTTGCTCCTAGTTTTCCAGCAGATATAGATTGTAGCATCTATTTCTAAATATTTGTTGAGATTAAGGATAAAAAGGTCATGGGAGAAATGGACTCCTGTTTCAGTTTACACCCAGTGTGGATTACAGATGAGTCAGGATAGCAGAAATTACTGAAATCAACTTCTTCAGTGTGGTTCAGAAGTAGGTAAAATATCACTACGCTCATGAGAAATATTCTGAAATATTACATGCACAGGTTATATTCACTGAATTTAAAATATTATAAAAAGAAACCTCAGTAACTGATATAAAGAGTGGCAACATTATTTGGTTTATTAAATCCATTGTTCAAATGTTTGAGTAAGAGTTTACCTTTCCACAGTACTTTCTTATAGAAAGGGCACTTTTCAGATCCAAAAGGGGTGGCCCTAGACCCATTTAAACATTTGCATAGTGAAAACAATGATCTGATTAGGATAGCCCTTGTCCCATAGGATAACTGTTGTACTCTATTCCTGGGTCACGTTAGCAAGGTGATCAAATGGCTGCAACCCTAATTATAAGATTGATGATAAGGCCACCTTTATATTGAAGCTATATGAATACCAAAGTGAATATTGACCTTTGAACGTATGCTTACAATAGCAGAGAACCCTTTAGTGGATTTCTCAACAAATACATGAACTAACCCATGCACTGTTCCATATCAGAAGGGACTTTAAGTGGATGATTAATGTGAAAGGAAATCTTTAAGCATAAGCTTACCCAAGAGCCTGAAGAGCCAATAATTCCCTGTTGCTTTCTCCATTGCATTGTCTTAGCCAAGGTACCTTCCAATTGAAATCCTTTTCTCCTACAGTACAAATTGTTGCAATCATTTGAAATTTGGCATTCATGTGATCGTCCTGATAGGTTTAAGGTGGCAAACTTTTCACCTATGTTCAGGTATCATATCAAAACAAAATGTTTTTTGGTTTTTTTCCCAGCTATCGGTCAATTTTAGATCTTGTAAGATCATGGTATGAAGAAGGGCGCTATTACTCCTTTCCTTATCCAAGAGAATGCATTCTACGATGCCCCAATAAATGCAGTGGAGCAGTTTGCTCCCACTATACTCAGGTATTAAACAAATAATTTAATTAAATACAAGATACTAATGATTTTGCAATGAATTACAGCATTTAGTGTTACAATGGGAAATGGATCATGGAATACATACTCATTAGTGAGTCACAATGTTAACATAAATATTTAACTGTGGTATCAAACAACTACAATAGATTTTAATGTGCTGAAAAGTTAAAAAAATAAATAGCAATTACTGGAAATGTTTGGCAGGACAAAGAGATAAACCAGTTTTCATCTCTTTGCAACTATTTGAAAGGAAGGTTTTGCTGAATTTTCAGCCCATGAACTGATGAGATGCAACATTCCAAATTCATCTTTTGCTTCTGCTTTGTTCAATTGTATTAAGGATCTGATTTATCTTACAGTTCCTAGCTCTGTTGAAAGTTTTACATTTGAAATGTTAACATGCCTTTTTGTCTCCACGGACATTGAATGCCTGCTGTGTATTTCTAGTATTCACTGTTATGAATATATCAAATGGTTACAGTGAAATTCTGTTCTATTGCTTTCAGTGGCAATGTTCATAACATTGAGAATCCTTTCATATTTTTCAAGGATATGTGATCCTCAAACTGAAATCTGCCACTCTATCTCTCCTGATGAAATATAAATGGTGCTGTAAGCATTGAAGAATGTCAACAGTGTGGTCAAGTTGGGCCAACCTTTCAAAAAGAAGGAATGAGATATTTGATCAGGCAATAATTACAAGCAATGCTTTTTATATTTCAGCTCCAGAATTTTTAAAATGTGTTTTATTAATGAAATATATGTATTTTTAATGTCTCATGCTTGAAGTGTTAATGATGTACCTTAGTTACTATGTTCAGTACAGAGATTTTAAAGTTAATTTATTTTAGGATTATTCCTTACTTTTCAGATGGTCTGGGCAACATCAAACAGAATAGGATGTGCTGTCCACACCTGCAATAACATGAAAGTCTGGGGTTCTTTATGGCCCCGCACTACATTCTTAGTGTGCAACTATTCAATAAAGTACGTATTAGTTTTAATTTAAACTATCTTCATTATAAGCATATGCATGAATGTTTTACCACAGCAAAAATAAACTTAACACAAGGAAATTTAAAATGTCATCCCTACTTAAATGACAATTTTTAAAAATGAACAGTTATATCATGCAAAATATGTGTTTTATTGGTAATGTAAAATTTTGAGTTTGCAGCAGATGTCTATATTAACAGCAATCACATAATTTCAATAATTCTTAGGGACATTATATGACAGTAATATCGCACAATGAAAAATATACTACATTTATAAGTTGATCCAGATCACTAAACTAAATTGTATTGATGTAGAGATTTACAGTTTTACATTAACTGATCTTCTGCAAGCTGGTATTTAAAATGAAATGGTAAATTATAAAAGGTGGAAATAAACTGTTGAATCTTTTCTACTCAGGAACTTATAAAAAAAATGCTTTAATAGTTACATGGCTTCTTAAGAAGTGGACACATGACAGTCACACAGCATGGACATTAGCAGCTCAGATATGCATTAGCTCATCTAGGAGCCTGGAGAAACCCTGTAGACAAACATAGAACAACTGACAGCTTGTTTCCATGTTTCCATATGTAGATTCAAGAAGTTGCTGTCAACTTCAGCATAATAATCATGATGAACACAAACAGTTTCCCTGGCATTACTACTGCAAAACTGAGTCATTATCCTCATAGAAGGAATGGTGCATAAAAGTGAGCAGTGATCCTTGCAAGGTTTATAACATTGTAAAAAAAAAGCATATTAAAATGATACATGTTTTATATTTTTCTAATACAGGGGAAACTGGATTGGAGAAGCTCCATATAAAACTGGGAAACCGTGTTCAGCTTGCCCACCCAGCTACGGAGGCTCCTGTAGTAACAATCTTTGTATTCCAGGAATCATGTCAAATAGGTTGTTCCCATTCAAGTAATTTATGTTCTGTACAATTTGTTGACAGTGGTAAAAAATTAATACGAGTATCTGGTTTCCTACTTGCAACTAATGTATAAACCACTGGTTTGATGAAAATGATAATCAGGAAAAAAAAGCTCTAACTATTGCCTCAAAAAGTACATGGGACATGCTTATTCAAAATATTAATGTAACGCTTCAAAGATAATGTATTTTCTTAAGAACGAGATCATTACCTCTGACAAATCAGGAAAGATTTTCAGACTTTTGGAAAAGCAGTTTTGATTTTACACAAGTTTATTTCAAAAGAAACACATCATAAATCTGAATTGTTTCTGTGTTCCCATATCCCAGGCAACGAGCAATAGTGGCAATGACTCAGTCAGTTCCAATGTAAGCAAAAAGGTCTGGAAGGCATAGTTAACAGAGGACTGTTAAGTATATTTACAATTATGTGTGTGTTAAAACATGAGTGGAAATTTTTGCCTCCTCATGGAGGGGTAGCCACTCAACTCTTTCTTGCATACGAATATATAATTTGTTCAGTTACAGCTTACAGGAAAGAGGTTTAAAGGGAATAATCTCCAGCTACATAAAATATTGCATTGCAGTCATGAAAATTTCAGTATGTTAAACCTAATAGAATATGTTAAACTTAATAGAATATATCAAATCTAAACTAATCCTTCAGCTACAAAGACCATGAACAATTTACTTAAATACAAGTCCCGAAAGCACAACAAAATGAAAAGTGCAAATCAAGATTGCCCTCTATTGGACATATCACAACACTGATGATATCTCAAGATGATCTTTGCTAAACTGGAGCAATTGAACCTTGACTAAGCTACTTTCTATTTTACTTTCCGTTTTTTACCAAAGGTATTCATAGACTCCCAGTTAAGTAGAAAACCAATAATTAAAATACATTTCTCCAAATAAAAAGTATCAGCAATGGAAATGAAAACATGCTATCTATTGCACACAATTTCAGTAGTACTGTGGCTGTACTGAGATTAAGTGCATTTCAAGACCTGCAGTTTGGACATTTGTACAGCTGCTACATGTGTCAATTGGACGCTGTCCTTTACAACTGAATAAAGCACGCTTAAATTATAATAATTTAAAGATTTACTCTGCTCCTATGATGCTGCTTGGCCTGCTGTGTTCATCCAGCTCTACACCTTGTTATCTCAGATTCTCCAGCATCTGCAGTTCCTACTATCTCTGTCATCAAGAATGTTTGGCTTTACAATTATGAATTATTCATGAGATCAAGTAGTGGAACTAGGTATACTCACTTGGTACCCCATGTCAAAACAGTGAGCTGGATCTTGCTCAGCTAGCAATGCACCACCTGGTTTCAAAATGTACAATAGTGGTCTTTAGATTATTAATTTCCTCATTGATGTACATATTATGATGACACAACAAAATAATTTAGGGTGAGATAGATTAAATAGTTGTAGCTATGTCAATAGAATCATTTTTAATCCACTGCTTATCTGTAATCTTTAACTGGGCAGTGACAATTTGAGGTGCCCCTTTCTTAGAAACATCTTCTACCTCAGGATCTTATGCTTAGTTGAGCTTAAAGTCAGTTTGAGAGTTTGTCAGGGAGTTTCTATCATTACTTGAATCATTATCAACTCGCCCCCCACCCCACTCCACTAACCCCTCTATCCCACCACTCATCATCATCATCATTTATGTTTAAGTGCATTGTCTGTGGAGTTTATTCTCATGATCATATCCTGAATTGCCACTATAAAGGTAAGTCTATCTCGCAAATCAAAAACTCTTCACAAAGAAAACAGAAACTGCAAATTCTAGAAAGATGAAATGCAAACAAAAAAGCCAGAAAGATACACACATTGGGTGGTATGTCATCCCACCCACTCCACCAGCCCCATGCCAATTTTGGTGATAGGGACAGCGTACATTTGAGTGGAATAGTGATGGATGGAGAGCATTTGCCGCTATCCTGCTTCCACTCAGATTAAGTCCATGGTGGAAAGGCTTGTGGATGTCTTTCCTGCCCTGCAACCAACTGAGGCACTTAAATGAAAAATTACAGTTCACTTAAATACCTCTCCAGCTGCCACCAATATTAAACCATTGAGGAATTCAACAAGTAAACTAATGTGGGGTTGCTTGAGGTCAGTTAGGGAAGTCCTTCATTCATACACACAGTCTCTGATGAGGGGACCCAGCATTGGGAAAGGGGTGCCTGTTAAAATCCATCCCCACCCCTTGCTTCTGATCCCCTACACCCCTCCTCTTTATGAAACCCACCCAGTGAAACCTTGCTTGTCCTCACTTACCAGTTAACTGGATTGCTTCACGATCCTGGGTCTGCTGTGGACATATTTTCCATGACAGTGTGCCACTTCGCTGTAGCACTGGGCTCAAATTAGCTGGTAGCTCAGAGTGGCAGGGTTTCCCATCTCCTGAGTACCTGATCCCATGGAAGGCTTACCTTTGACTGGCTGATTGCCTGCTTGACAGAACTTCCCCAAGGATGGCAACCCGGGTGTCCTGCAGCATCAAACGGCTGTGACCCCTATTGCTCCCATAAGATTCTCCCCAAGTAGATTTACCAGCATCTGCAAGGAAATAAGAGAATGTCATATTTCCAATATGGGCCCTTCATCCAAAATGGAGACTGGATAATAAGATCTTTCTGAGTTTAAACGCCATCTTAATGGACTGAATGACTTAAGCCAGCTGCTGTTTCCTTATGATCTTTTGGCGTAAATAAAACGCTCGAAGGGATTGGACAAAATAAAATTGTAAGGAGGCAGTGGGAGGAAGAAGTGCAATGTGTGTTGACCCCTGTTCTATTCAATTCTATTAAAAGGTTCATTTACTACCTTCTTTCAGTTCTGAACTAAGGTTTATACCTCTGTCAATAACCTAACATTGCTTTTTACAAATGTGCTGCAGCCGTTTCAGTTTTATCTCATGTTTGCTTTCTGAGCCACCTAGTGGTAATAGGTCTTGCTTACAGGCGGGTTAATTAGAACACTATGTCTGGCATTTTTGGAAGTAAAGGATTTGTGCTTTTGCTTATTTACACTCACGTGGCATGTTACTTTAGGTCTGCACACTGCGTACACAGTAATATCAATCAGGTAAATCCCCTTATGGTGAGAGCAGAACTCACTTAAAAAAACATAAATATATAAAAAAGACAGAAAAAAATTGAGAATTTAACAGATATGATTCAAACTGGTCACAACAATTTGTCAGGACTGTCTTGATAACTCAGTAAGTGAATCCACCCAATGGTGGAAACTTGAGCTTTATTCCCTTGTCTTTTTAAGCAATTAGTCAATTTCAGCTGGAGCAAACACGTGTCAAAAGTCACGACAATATACTTGGATTGGAAAATATTGACTTAGGCTTCCACTTATCAATGATATTTAGTGATGCAAATGGCAAGTGGTTATGAACAATTGTTGGGTATGCACAGATTAGGAGTATTTGTCAAGAGCTGCCTAATGGTCGAATGGCCTATATGTGCTCACATTACAGCAGTGGCTACATTCAAGTAGCACTTCATTGGTTATAAAGCACTTTGAAATGTCCAGTGGTGAACGACATTGTATAAGTGTATGTCTTTTTATTTCTTTAAACATATGATTTATAGCCACATATGAAGAACAGCAAAAGAAATAGAGATAATGGATGAAAATTAGAAAACGAAGAGAAAGTTTGTCCTTCTAGTTTATTTTATGCTGAAAAGAAATCAAATCTGCCAAGAAAAATGTGAACTTAGTGGGTAATTGTGGATTGTATTGAATAAAGGTGAGGAGCTGCCCAACAAGAAAGCCAGAGAAATAAGGGTGAGAATTGCTCCGGGATTTCTGAAGAGTTCTTCACTGTGTTAAGACCAATCCAGAATTGGTAAAAGACAGAGAAGTTCTCAGCCACTCTTTTGAATATTGTGCACGATCAGTGTTCATTGCGAAAACAAAAGTGGGTGAAATTATCAAACAGGAGCTTAGCAGTGTGCCTGCCTAATTTTCCACTGGAATGAGTGGAAGTAGATATTAGAATGGGCAGGAATGCATGGAAACAGGTTTCAGGGATAAATACAGTTGTGGATTGTATTATTCAGGTAGTATGTTAGTGTGACTGTAGTCAATTCAAATTGGGTTCAGGCAAATGCAACCTCCATCAACACTGCCAAAGTAGCATATTCAATACAGCAGCAACATTGATGATTTCAACATCACTAAAAATGAAGAAATATAGCATCAAAAACACATCGACTGGTATTCAATTACTTGGTCTGCCTAATTAAATAATTTTCATCCCAGTTGGTTTTTGTAGTACTCCCATTCATTTGCCAATTTTACAAATAGAAATCTATAAACATCTGTGCATTTAAATCACTTATTTAATTGTTATTGCATTTTATATTGGACAGCGCTGGCAGTCTTTAAATCATATTTTATATTTAAAATGATGACTAAAAATATATTGACTTAAACCATGACAGATAATTAAATTCAGAATCATTTATCCAAAGCTTAATGGTGCATGCAAACCGTCAATGCTTTTAATCTGTTTACATGTTAGAAAAGCAAATCAAATAACTTTACAATAATCTTTAAATGGACTTAAGCTGGCTAAAATTTCAACATTTGTATCTGTATTGAGAATGAGCCATAATTTGTCATGTAAAATAATGCCTGTTTTACATACCTAGTTGCCTGTTTAGACAAATAAATGTGTAGTTACATATTCTGTGTAATTGATAACATTTTGCTAAAGAAGGGTAGATATTGGTTTCATGTTAACAGCCTGTAGTCATGGATTGCTGCATATATAGTGAGTTATTTCATAACATGGATATGCTCAATTAAATGTGGAATGTGTGTAGCAATCTAGCAAAGCCTGTTTTTTAAAAATTGTATGTAGTTATTTTTATACAGTATCTATGTAGCTTCATATATCAACCAGCATTGTCAAACCTGGCAAATCTTTTTTAATGCATTCACAGGATGGTGCCATCACTAGCTAGGCTAACATTTATTGCTCATCCCTAGCTGCTCTAGAGAAGGTATAATGAGTGCTGCAGCCCATGAAACTCAGCTGGAGGAGGTACACCCACAGTGCTGTTTCATTCCTTTTAAAAAGTTTTGTAGTGGTTTGATACATCCGAGAGGCTTGCTGGGCCATTTCAAAGGGCATTTAAGAATAAATCTCATTATCATGAATCTGGAGTCACATGTAGGTCAGACCAGATAAAGATGGTACATTTCCTTCTAAAGCACAAAATCCAGTGAACCAGATAGGCTTTAACAACAGTTGACAATAGTTTCATGGTCAACATAAGCCAACTTTTAATTTCAGATTTATTTGTTGGATTTAAATCCTGTCAGCTGTTTTGATAGGATTGAACCATGTCCCCAGAGTGTTAGCTTGGACTTCTGACATCACTATGTCATTGCTTTCCCCCTGGATGCTTTTTATGGATCTATGAGTGGTGCAGTTGAGGCAATGAATCATAGGAATATCCTTCCTCCAGCAGTAGGATCCAAGAGGAGTGCAGGAGAACCTGAAGTTCTGAAGTAGAAGTTAGAGAATGGTGTTTATTCTAAAAAGACAATATTGTTTTGTATATGTAACTGTAAACCCTATGTACAGTAATATGTGGAAAGCATACATAACGATACGTCTTGAACTTTTGCTTTCATAATTGCTTTCATTACCAAATCAAAAATAAATTGCAAGTATGTGCTTGTGTTGTTTTTATATCCTGATATTAATTGTGTTTTCTTTATTGTTTCCTCAATTTTTTTCCCAGTATTAAATCTTTGGTTCAAAGGATTAGCAGGTAACCTATGTGTAAACCCTCAGAACATCTCTCAATGATATGGGCATTAAGAAAGGTAAACGATGATGTGTTTTATGTCATTATCCCTTTGTTTTTTCCATGGCCTGACAATTTCATTTTCCAAGACAGCTCTTCATATTTCGGTTTGTGTAATTTTCTGTCACCAATCCTTTCTCTATACTCAGTCCAGAGTCTGTATAATTATCAATGGTAGAGGGTAGACTGCTAGTGACTCAAAACAACAGACAGTCTTGTTTTACATAACCAGGGAGTTTATTGCCTGATAGCCATAGGTACAATTTACATTGAATTGCTAGGCATAAGTACTTGGGACTAGAAGGAGCTAAATTGAACACATCTGCATCTCTCAAAAACTCATACGGATCTTAAAGACCTCTACTCAATGAGTGTGTGACACCATCTAAACGAGCAAAGCTTAATGCAATATCAACATTGACTTCTTCAGAAGTATTTCCTTTACATGTACGCTCTGCTATCGGATCTTATGTTCTTTTACTGGAGACAAGAAGAAAATTATAAAGGAAAACTGTCAGAGATAGTTTACTAAAAAACAATGTGATTGAGAAAAGGTATGAATTGAAATGCAAAGCAAATTAACACAGTATTGCCTAATGCAACTGTTATGTTTTAGTTCTTGTAATATCTATGTGACCCCATCATACAGATAGAGTAGAAAAATAATAAAGTACTTTCATTGTATGTTTCACTGCATTTACCTTATGAGCTAATTTGATACTCTCCTCAGGAAAGTAATTAATTAATTAATATGATTAAGCTTTATGACTCTATGACTCTACCTAACAGGTACAAAGATTATAACCATTGCAGAAACTCCTCAAAACATCCTAAGCAAATCCTGAACAATTCACTCACTATTGGTAAATGAAATCATTATAAAAATTGTGGTTTTAGAGGCTTTCCTCAATTAATTTATCTCATAATCTGTACCAACAAAGATCAGCACAAATACTAATGTGATACAAACTCCATGAAAAATATCAGGGAATCATTGCTCACTTGCCTGTTTGCAGTAGTACGAGTAAAGCACTAAATAATCTTAATTTAGGATGAAAGGAACCATCAACTATCTTTATTCTTCCACCTGCAAATTGAGGAATAACTGT
The DNA here is from genome assembly GCF_021869965.1 of Rhincodon typus. Taxonomy (NCBI): domain Eukaryota; kingdom Metazoa; phylum Chordata; class Chondrichthyes; order Orectolobiformes; family Rhincodontidae; genus Rhincodon; species Rhincodon typus. The sequence goes on from NC_063350.1 coordinate 32,274,254, forward strand.
TAAAATACAGCAGCATTTTCCCATCAGTGTAAGACCTAAGTCCAAGACACACTCAAAAATAGTAATTCATTGTTAACTGGTGAAATGAGTGTTTGTCACTCACCAAAAATTGAAAATAATATTTGCAATTTGATTTTTTCTGTGATCAGCAGTGTACTTCTGTAGAAATTAAGTTTAATCCTGTTGGAGCGCTGCAGCTGTTTGTCAGTATTGTTCCAGGAAGCATGTAACATTCACAGGCCAGGCATGCAGCCATCTGTACCCATGCTATTCATTGCTACATTCATGTTTGGGAGACTAGGTGTCAGGATTTCTGTTCCTTGGTTGCAGATGATTGGGAATGCTTGTAAGGAGATGAATAACTGCAAGAATGTAAATGCGTTTGCCACATTCTTGAATACTGTCTTGGAGGCTAGGATTCAGGCTATGTACTGGAGAGAACAACACTCTATGAAAAGGGCAGTCTTTCAGGCAACTGCTCTGCTGTCATTGGGAACAGATTGCTAAGAAGGTCATTACCGAAACTTAGCTACAAGGGAATGGCCACATTGTCATAAGTTATTCAATGACAACAACAGCATTCAACAACAGTTGTCAGAGTAAGAATTGTTTCATCTTCACTGTGTTCACCTTCACTACTCACACAAAATCAGCTCATTAAAAAAGCATCTTAATCCAAATCTCTTGCTTTTCTCCCCCATATCCTTGCACATCAGCAAATCCCTCCCAAGCTTCACGTCACCTTCCAACAAACTGCAGCATATTTCACTCTACATCCTTCTCCCCAAACTCACACTCATTGTTATTGCAATGCTCACCTCCCTGCACCTTTTAAGAGAGCATACCTTAAACTGCTGCTCATCCCCATCTATCATGAGACAGGATGTCATGGATAAAGCTGTGAACCTGCCGGCAGAATATAGCAGGTCAGATGTGTTAATGTAGCCTCCCAGTTCCTATTGTATGTAAATCGTAGTAACTTAGAATCATGAACCCTCAAAAGGATTCATATCATAATAATATATGATTGCTTTAAGTTCAAGAAAGAGGTGAACACAACATACCTCATATCTGATGCACTTTATGCTGATATGACCGTGATTAGCACATTTTCAAAATCCTTCACAAGATTGTCTCTAACACATTTTCAGTATGATGTGGAGGTGCCAGTGTTGGACTGGGGTGGACAAGGTCAGAAATCACATGACACCAGGTTATAGTCCAACAGGTTTATTTGAAAACACAAGCTTTTGGAGCCTCGGTACTTCTTCAGGTGTTAGTGAGAGAGTTGGTATCAGACACAGAATTTATAAGTAAAAGATCGTGGCGCACACCATTGATGAAGATGTATTAAACAAACCTAAGATGCTAATAAATCTTTAATCAGTTAGAAGGTTTGCACTGATTAATATGTGTATGTTAATTCCCAAATTCCTTTCAAGTCATGGTCCTGAAAGAACGAAAGGTTTTATCAGTGTAAAGAAGAGGTGACATTTTAGGTCAGACAATGCATGTTAGGTGTGAGGCCTTGTTTAGAATCTGTTTGTGTTTTGGTTTGGAATCAGACTGGTTTTATTTCTAAAGTAGGAATTTATAAAATGCCACATTCACTTACTATCTATAAATTGTGTGCTTTTTGAACAAATTAAAATGTATCTGCAAATACAAATTCACTCCATAGATTCACGTGTGTGTGTGTGTGTGTGTGTGTGTGTGCTTGAAAGATAGTGTGTGGATAAGAGAGGATCTGTGTGACAGTGTACGTGTGTTTGTGTGTGTGAGTGTGTTTGTGTGAGTGAGTGTGTGTGTGAGAGAGTGTACAGTGTGTTGGGGTCACCAGTAGTACAACATGAACCCAAGATCCTCATTGAGGCTGTTCTCCTGGGTACTGGACTTTGCTATCAGCCTCTGCTCAGTGATTCTGCGTTGTTTAGTATCCCAAAGTCCACTTTCGAGGACCTTTACCCGAAGATCCAAGGCCGAATGCCCTTGACCCCTGAAGTGTTCCCTGCTCAGAGGGAACATTCCTGTCTGGCGATTGTTGTGCTGTGTCCATTCATCTGTTGTCGTAGTGTCTGTATGATTTCGCCAATGTACCATGCCTTGGGGCATCCTTTCCTGCAGCGTATGAGATAGACATTGTTGACCAACTCACATGAGCATTTGCCATGCACGTGGTGGATAGTGTTCCCACATGTGATGGTAGCATCCATGTTGAAAATCTGACATGTCTTGCAGAGGTTGCCATGACAGGGTTGTGTGGTGTTGTGGTTGATGTTGTCCTGAAGGCTGGGTAGTTTGCTGCGAACAATGGTCTGTTTAAGGTTTGCCAGTTGTTTGAAGGTGAGAAGTGGAGGGGTGAGGAAGATCTTGGTGAGGTGCTCATCATCATCGATAACGTGTTGAAGGCTGCAAGGAACATGGCGTCATTTCTGCACTCCCGGGAAGTACTGGATGACGAAGGGTACCCTATCGGACGTATTCCGTGTCTGTCTTCTGAGGAGATCATGACAGTTTTTCACTGTGGCATGTTGGAACTGATGATCAATGAGTTGATCATCATATCCTGTTCCAATGAGGGCGTCCTTCAGCACCTTCAGGTGTCTATCTCGTTCCTCCTCATCCGAACAGATTCTGTGTATGCATAGGGTTTGTCCGAAGGGGATGTCTGTTTTAATATGTTTCAGGTGGAAGCTAGAGAAATGTAGCATCATAAAGTTATCTGTGAGGTATTGAGGTGTCTGTCTCATTCTTGGACTGACTGAATCAGTTTCATTTTTGAACACATGCATCTCCATCAGGGACACACACCTCAACTCACCTTCAATCGATGACAATGAGCACCTCAATAACAGCATGCCTTTTCTCAGCAATACTCAAGTTCTGAATGACCAAACAACACTTCTTTCATTCTAGCAAGAGAAAATTTTGCACAATGTTAGACAGGAAGCCCTCAGCATATGAAGCTGAACCAGCTGGGAGAGTCACACTGCCCAAAGCCCAAAGAAAATATATTGGTATCACAAACAAGCAAGACCCATGGCTGGAACAATAATCAAAACTGGTGAAGACGTCATGAAGAATTTCTTCAAATTATCTCCTTCCTTTCTCTTGTTATGTTTACATTGTCTTAAATAAACAAATATACAAACTGTTGGTGCTTGCACCAGCCATTTCCCTTGCTTTGCTCTCCCTGTATATAAAAGGCTAACTCTCTTTTCTCTGTTTCATTTCAGATGTGAACATACTTCTGACACGTCAAGAAGAGATCAACTTTCTCAATGAATGCTGGGTCACTTAACCTCATCCTCACAAACAACAGCTGAGATATTGCCATAATGTGTGTTGTTTAGGTTAGGTTAGAAGAGGAATCTTCACATAGCGAAGCTTTGAGTACAAATATACAGAGATAAGAAAAGGAAATAGGACACAACATATATCAGTAAGCACAACTACACATAAACTCACAGAGTTAGAGAATTTATACAGCGTGGAAAGTGGCTCTTTGACACAAAGGCAAAACCTGAAGCAAAGGTTGCAGATGCTCATTTCTACAGTACAAGCAAATATATAATAGCCATAAGTAATGTAATGTTTGAAATTGAAAATGATCAGTGTCTACTATTTTCTTCAATTATTTTGTTAAATACTTTGGGCTTGAATTCTCACTCTGTCACAACAATTTTTCAACATAGTTTTGCTCAAAGTCTGTTGAGCAGGCAGAAAAGATCAGGGAATTTTATGTGCAGATTAATGTTCAGTGTAAATCGAGTTTCTGTGTGCAAGTTAAAAACATAATGGGCGGAATTTCCTCTCCCTGGTTTGACATGAGTAATGATGAGAAAAGTAGAAAGAAATGGTGTGAATGAAAATTTACAATTCTCAATCCCAAGAAAATATTTCTTGGTTTATCCCTCAAGCCATAAATGGCCAATTCAGAACCATACCATTGAGTGTTGACTATCTTGTTTCCATGCATTTGCATCATTTCATTAAAACAGCATCTCACTTTATTTATGCTCACCTCCACTTCTCTTCTCTCTGACTGGGATATTAGATGATGCACATTCCCAACATGTAAACCCAAGAGGTTACCTGGCAGCAGCTGCTTGTCCTGGCCATCCTCATTGCTTCTTCACAACAACCACCCTGCATGCTCCATGGTCACATCCTCGCCAATCCTTCATCTACTCAACTGGATATCGCCAAACCACTAGCCTCAATCACATCAACTCTCAGACCAATTCACACATCACTCAGGCTGTCAAGTCTTGGTGCCTGAGGGACACCAATGACTTGCGTACTTCTTCCAAGTTGCTTTGTGCGTACATGTATCTAATGCATCTGCATAGTTTGCATTTTGCAGCTTTGAGCTTGCTTTCTTAGCACTCAGTTGTGCTTACTTAGAGGCTAGCAGTTTTTGTATTTTACATTGCTTTTTAGTGCCCATGCTCTTCAGTGCTAAATTAAGATTACCACCCTCTGTGGCAGAAATATCTTAGTGCAGAGACAAACCCAGCTTGTCACAGTGGAGGAGTGTTGAACAATCACTGCATGGCACTGGGTTACGTCAATGTTAGGCCTGTAGCATCTGCCAGTAGCATACACAACACATACTTCAAGTAAACGACCGTGTCTGAAAGTCAAAGTGGTACCGTCATTAGTGGGGTCAGGGTACCGAGCCGGTAGGTTTGGGTGCAAACGTTTCGTCACTCTGTTAGGTAACACATCAGTGCACCTCTGGTGAAGCGTTGGTTTCTGTCCCGCTTGTTATTTATATGCCTCAGTTGTTGGGGTGTTTGGTACCACTTCCGGTTCTGTTTCTCAGTGGTTTGTCCACAGGGTCTAATTCAATGTGTTTGTTGATGGAGTTCTGCTTGGAATACCAGGCCTTCAGGAATTCCCTGGCGTATTACTGTTTGTCTCACTACACACGGACATGCCAGGGACACAAATTCAGCGAGCATGTCTGCAACCTCATCCGCAACCCAAGCTACAAACCTTCTTAAGAACTCCTAATGGCGACATGACCATGATAGCCTTGGGAAGCTTCCATGCCACACTGTGATTAGGCATAACATAAGACTTCATTATGATGGATGTAAGGGCTCAGGCGTTCCTGCAATAAAATTCTGTTATCTTTCTGGCTTGCCCCACAGCTTACCAGCTCATGAATTTGACATGAATATCATTGTGCCTGGAGTCCTTGTGACCTTGCTTCACATTTGAAGACAGCTTTGAAGGAGGTAGCAATTACAACTTGGTCAGCAAGCCCAGCAAGAACAATAATATCCAGCAGCTGCCTCACAGTCTCCAGAGGGAGAAGTAGCAGGTGAGGAGCCACAGAGGAAGTGGAGTGGAACGATGAGAACCTGTGTCATAGAGTCATGGAGTCTTAGAGTTGTACAGCACAGAAACAGACCTTTCGGTTCAACTCGTCCAGGCCAACCAGATATCCTAAATTAATCTAGTCCCATTTGCCAGCATTTAGCCCATATCCCTCTCAACCCTTCCTATTTATATACCATCTAGATGCCTTTTAAATGCTGTAATTGTACCAGCCTCCACCACTTCCTCTGGCAGCTCATTCCATACACACATCACCTTCTGTGTGAAAAAAGTTGCCCTTTAGGTCATTTTTGAATCTTTCCCCTCTCACCTTGGACTCCCCTACCCTGCGGAAAAACTTTGTCTATTTACGCTATCCATTCCCCTCATGATTTTATAAACCTCTATAAGTTCACCCCTCAGCTTCCGATGCTCTAGGGAAAATAGCCCCAGCCTATTCAGCCTGTCCCTTTAGCTCAAACCCTCCAACCCTGGCAACAACGTTGTAAATCTTTTCTGAACACTTTCAAATTTCACAACAACCTTCCTGTAACAGGGAGACCAGAATTGAAAGCAATATTCCAAAAGTGGTCTAACAAATGTACTGTACAGCCACAGCATGACCTCCTAACTCCTACGCTCAATGCACTGACCAATAAAAGCATGCACACCAAACACCTTCTTCACTATCCTGTTTTTATGGGATTCCACTTTCAAGGAACTATGAACCTGCATTTCAAGGTCTTTTTGTGCAGCAACAATTCCCAGGACTTTACCATTAAGTGTATATATCCAGCCCTGATTTTCCTTTCCAAAATACAACACCTCACATTTATCTAAAATAACCTCCATCTGCCACTCTTCTGCCCATTGTACTCTGAAGTAACCTTCTTTGCTGTCCACTACACCTACAATTTTGCCATCTGCAATCTTACTAACCACACCTCCTGCATTCAGATCTAAATCATTTATATAAATGATGAAAAGCAATGGACCTAGCACCGACCCTGTGGCACACCGCTGATCACAGGCCTCCTGTTTGAAAAGCAACCCTCCACCACCACCCTCTGTCTTCTACCTTTGAGCCAGTTCTGTCTCCATATGGCTAGTTCTCCCTGTGTTCTATGTGAACTAATCTTGCTAACCAGTCTACGATGAGGAACATTGTCGAATGCCTTAAAGAAGTCCATATAGATCACATCCACCGCCCTACCCTTATCAATCCCTACAGGCGTCAATGTCATTTCCTTCAACTCTGAAAAACTGTGTAAGAACCAATTAGGGATGTCCAAGGCCATCATTACTGAACTGTGTCATATGCTGGAGGAGGACTGGCACTCAGAAGGACTGGGCAGCAAGCCAATCCTGCTCGCTATCACGCTCACAGCTGCCTTGAATTTTCACAGAAGCAGCTCATTTTAAGGAGCAACTGGGAACCTGTGCGGTGATTCCCAATCCTTGACCCATAATGTATCTGGGATGTCACTGATACAATTTTCTCCAGATTGCAGCTGTTCATATCTTCCTCCCATGATGATGACAGTCAAGCAGCCTGGGCAGTGGGGTTCTCCATATTTGTTGGTTTCTATCAGATGCAGGGCACATAGACTGCACCCACATTGTTTTGACAGCACCTGATCCCTTAACCGCAGAATTCATCAACAGAAAAGACTTCCATTCCATCAAATTATACATGATCACCAGTGTCAAATAGTAAAGGTCTGCACCAGATATCCTGGGAGTGGCCTTGACTTATAAACTGCAGAATTCACATTTTCTTGTCTCTTTCTAAGTTCTTCAGACCATACAGGGATGGCTAATGGGAGTCAAAGACTACACCCTTCAAACACCATTCATGGCACCTTCACTAAACACTCAGACTAATGCAGACTGAAGATACAATGCTTCATATAATTCCAGCTGATTGAAACAGACCATAGACCTCCTTAACGTGAGGTTTTGATTCTGAAGCCTCTCCAATGGGGCTTGTACTATCGCCCAGAAATGCTATGCTGCATCATTGTGGAATACTGTGCCGTTCAATACTAACAAGAGGGGAATGTCTTGAATACATAAGAAACAAGGGATCAACAGCAACTTTCTGAGGATGTAGATGAGAATGACAATCAGGATATTGACAGCATGACAGGTCAATGCATTGTTGAGTACCAGAAGGTAGAGAGAGCCTCATTGAAACCTGCTTCGAAGATGAATGAGCTGAGTTTGGATTTCATTTAACTGAAGTGGTTTGCTAGTCTTTGAGAAGGCCTCAAATTATATTGTTTATAACATACATTTTAGACCAAAGACATGAATAGGCACGTTGTAAAAGCCTTTAAACATGACTGTATATATTAAAAAAAAACAAGAACTTGTCTATTGTATATCAATGCAAAGAGCAAATGACTCTCTACAGTTTTTAAAGACTACTTTAGTTGTTTAAAGTCAGGTTGCTCACAGTTGGTGGGCAAAGCATTGTCAACATGTTTATAAATTGTGATAAAACCATTTTGACCATTAATAAAGCTGCAACATATTACTTAAACATAAAGAATAATTGCTTTTTGATAACACTACATTCTAATACATTGCCCAATTACACTTGTTCGCGGCAGATTTTGTATTCAGTGATATACTAATAAATTTGAACAGAAATATGAGGGAAAATAGTCATATATCAAAACTAACAGGAGTTTGACTGCAATTTGCACCTAAATTGCCCATTTTGTCCAAGATAGAAACTCTTGACTTTTCCACATACTTTTAACCACACAACAGCACTTCACCTATTGTGTTTAGAGTGACTAATCTTCCCTCAAAAATTCATTATACGTTATAAATCTTTAATGCTGTGACATTATAACACTTCCATAAATGGTAGACTCTGACACAAATATATTTGTTGCTTTAGTGACATTCCTTTGAGAGGTTTGGAGACGGAGGCTTTCCCTTTGCAAATGTAATGAGACAACTTTTGTATTTTAAAGGTAATTCTATTTCTCGGTCAGTTTCCCTACCTTCAGTTCTGAATTGTGGATTGGCAACAATAAATTAAAGCTTTGCGTGACAACATGATCCAGGAGCTGCAATAAAAACTGTTTGCCAATGCTATTGCTCACACCCTCATAAATCAGAGCCTGCTGAGGTAATGTGCTTATTGATTCGGTTTGTCAGCCATTTAGTTTCACTGAGGAGAAATGCATGTTAAACATTTTCAAGAAAATGTATATTGCTCACAAATATTTCGAGTTGAAGTAGTTTCTGCATCAAAACTAAGGGCCCTGATTTTTAGGCCCTATTAGAGCTTTGATGGACAGGCACGAAAAACAGCGACACAGAGCTCCCCAGCTCCATAACACACCTGAGTAACTTTTTCAGAGGTGGTGAGTAGATACAACATCTACCACACTGCATGCTATAGGATACCCAGTAAATAAATTAATACTCTATTAAGGCCCGACAAATAACAGTGGCCAAGTTAACTGGAAACAATTCATTGGTGACTGCCTGGGCAGCTAGCTCTCCACACAGGCTAAGATGCCCTTATCACCCGTCAAAGACTGCTCTGCAGAGAGTTTTAGAGAAATTACCAAAAGGAGTAGTCAGATTTTTTTATTCATCCATGGGATATGAGCAACGCTGGCTGAGCCAGTATTTATTGCCCATTCTACTTGCCCCTTGAAGCATGGTGTGGAGCTGACTTCTTGAATTGCTGTAATCCATGTAGATACATCCATAGTGCTTTAAGGAGAGAGTTCAGGGTTTGGACCTAGTGATAGTGAAGGAAATGCAATATAATTCCAAGTCAGGATGTGTGTAGCTTGTTGGATCTTTGCTTGCACAGTTTGGTACCACATCTATGAGTTTTAGTTCAAGAGAAACAGGTCAAGGACAAGGCAAAATTAGAACTGTCTTCAGGTTTATGCTTCAAATTAATACTATCTGTACATTAATTATTACTAAATACTTCTGTGCTTGATAATCATAGATATACTGTACTATGACTTGAAGTTACATTAAGTAACACTAATCTGTATTCTTTGTCTCTTCATTTCTATGTGCTGTCTTAATCTTTCTAGGCCGAATCATTCTACCTCCACCTACATTGTCCTGTTTACACTCAGCGATATGCAGTTCCTTAATATCACAGCAAGGCTGTTTCAGGGTCCAGAGGCCCTTACACAACACACCTTCCCAACCTTTTCTTTCCCATTATTGATTCACAATTATATCCATACTCAGTTAAGTTATCCATGTTATGGACCAGACCAAACCCTCTCAAGATATATCAAGGAGATAGCCTAGAGCCTAACTTTTATCTTATTTACAGGCAAGAATAAGGCACTGTGTTCCAGATGTGATTTGATTGGTACCCTACTAGGCTTTAAGCAATACACACGTTATTTGCACACTACAGTTAAAAGACAAATAAATGAAAGAAGACTTTAGTATAACTTTAACTCTATTGGAAAACATAACAGAATAATAGATTATTTAACTACTAAACAGCAACTGTTCCAAAATAGTAACATTCCATAAACACACCTTCAGCAAAAGCAAATTCAGTAAAATGGAAATTGTCTCACACGTGATGTTTCTCCCATCCAGGAGAAAAGAACAGCAAGAGAAAACTCTGTTAGAGAGAGAGAGGTACAGCAGCTTCTGCAAACAGCTAAAAAATCTCAACAATTGCAAAGTTGTCTAAAACCCTGGTTCTGTGAGACCCTGACTCTACTCATTCTTGCTGTTTCTATTGTATCCAAGGTCTCACAAGCTTTATTGGCTTTGAAGACACCTCTCTTCAACAAAAAATTATGAAAGACACCTCTTAAGGCCATAGTATTTTCACACCCAGAATTCTTATTCCTACAGCATTTACTATGCACATTTTCCTTATCATTCTTATCTCTACCTGGGTGTTTGACTTGATTCAGCTGTGTCAATAGTTGGGTAAGAAAAAGCTATGACGAGGAATAGAAACTCTTGAGGTAAAATTGATGATTTGCTTATTCTCTGCTGGATGGAGATTCAATCATTTTTGAAGCCTGACACAGGCTCTGAATGAGCAGTATGAACCAAGGAATCAATCAGAGGTACTAATACTTTGTGGCATACTGTCGGTACTGTCTGATTTTGTTCCAGTTAAGCAGGTGATTCCTGTGCTAGGTTTATTTGGCAAAATGAGAAGAGGTGACGACATGATGATGGATACAATGTTCAGTTGTGCCCCAAAGGTACGACTGATTCTTCCATTATATTTGCTCTCTAACAGCATCCTTGCTGTGAAGTCCTTTGTCTGGACCAGTTGTCCATGCCTAGACAGGCAATACTTTGTTGCAATAATGTTTATCTTAGTTCTGCACTCCTTTAATTTTGCATTCCTTCTGGGAAGAGATCTGAATTGCCCTACTGTTATCCTCTGGAAACAAGTTACTAGGCAATATAGGATGTTAAGGTTTTAATCTGTATCTCATCGGCAGTTCTGATGGATGGAGCCCTGAGGAGAGCAGGGTGGAGCAGTAACTGTCCACAGCTTTAAGCAAATCTGGAGTATTCTTCAGCACATTTTTCAAGGTCTGAATGTTAATTCTGCCTCCCCATTAGTCTGTGGGTACTTAGGTGAACCTGTGACATGTTGAATGTCCCATGTCATTGCAAATACTTTGAACATTTCATTAGTAAACTGTGGGTCTTTGTCAGAAACAATGACATCTAAAATACTGTGAGTACCTTTAGGGCTCTTGCAACCATTTCAGTAGTTACTAATGTCAGTTTTTCAACCACAAATCATCTTGAGTAGTAATCAACCACAATGAAATAAGAATGAAAATTGTACATGAGTACATCTGTTCCCAAATGGGCTCAGGGTCCATCAGGAAATTCTATTGGGAAGAGAGGCTCCTGTCATTCATGGCTGTGTATAGCACATGCATTGTAACTGGCGTGAAGTTCCTCTAATTGTTTTGAAACTCGGCCACCAATCAACTCTATGAGCTCTCATTCTGCACTTGGTTTTCCTCAGTGCCTTTGGTGAATCCTCAGAAACAGGTTGTTTTGTGAAGAATAGGGAATTACCAGTCAGTCATCAAAAATTAGGAAATGCTTGACATTAGAAAAGCATTTCCTGTGCTTGAAGTAAGCCTTCAAGGCACAACCCACAAACTGAGACCCAGGCCATTCTTGGGTGCAGTACTCGGGAAGAATAATGCACTTCAGATCTGTCTTTTGCTCCTTCTTGATGATGTTAAACTTGTTTCTCTAGGCTTGCCAAGATAATGTAGTTTCCTGAGTACAAGAGAACGCCTCAGTCTCAAAAGCTTCAGTTTTCAGTGTGAGTAAACCAACTGTAGTTCAGGAAAAGCACGGGTCAACATGCAATACTTGCCTTGGACATTCTGTATAAAACATAGAAACATAAAAACAGGGTGCAAGAATAGGCCATTGGGCCTTTCGAGTCTGTACCACCATTCAATATGATCATAGCTCATCATGCAATTTCAGAATCCCACTCCCGCTTTCTTCCCAAACCCCTTGATCCCTTTAGCTGCAACGGCCATGTCCATCTCTCTCTTGGATATATCTAACAATCTGGCCCCAACAGCCTTCTGTGATAGAGAATTCCACAAGTTCACAACTCTCTGATTGAAGAAATTCTTCTTCATCTCAGTCCTGAATGGCTTACTCCTTATTCTTAGATGGTGATCCCTAGTTTTGGACTTCTCCAACATCAGGAACATTCTTCTGTATCTAGCTTGTCCAGTGCCGACAGGTTTTTATATGTTTCTATGAGATCCCCCCTCATTCTTCTAAATTCCAGTGAGTACAAGCCCACTCGATGCAGTCTTTCCTCATATTTCAGTCCTGCCATTCCAGGAATCAGCCTGGTGAAGATTTGCTGGACTCCGTCAATAGCAAGAATGTCCATCCTCAGACTAGGAGACCAAAACTGCACACAATACTCAAGGTGTGGCCTCACCAAAGCCAAGTATACCTTCAGCAAGACTCCTACTCCCGCACTCAAATCCTCTTGCTATGAAGTAGAACATGCCATTAGCTTTCCTCACTGCCTGCTGCACCTGCATGCCAACCTTCAGCAACTGTTCCACCATGACACCCAGGTCTCGTTGCACCTCACCTTTTCCTAAACTGCCATCATTCAGGTAATAATCTGCCTTCCTGTTTTTGCCACCAAAGTGGATAATTTCACATTTATCCACATTATATTGCATTTGCCAAATATTTGCCCACTCAGTCAGCCTGTCTAAGTCACCCTGCAGCCTCTTAGTCTCCTCCTTACGGCACACATTGCTATCCAGCTTAGTGTCATCTGCAAACTTGGAAATATTGCATTCAATTCATTTGTCTAAATCGTTAATGTATATTGTGAACAGCTGGGGTCCCAGCACTGAACCCTGCACTACCCCACTCCTCACTGCCTGCCACTCTGAAAAGGACCCATTTATTCCAACTGTTTGCTTCCTGTCTGCCAACCAGTTATGAGAACCTCACAAGTCTGATGTAAAAGTACTGTATAACAGGAGACATTTTTACTAACTTTTTCTCATCCGTCAAAGAGAACAAATGTTTATAATTGGTCTCAATAACGACTTTGAGGCCTAGAGTGTAATCAGATTTTTCACAGGCCCATACAGCAGTTGAAGCGTCTTTTTTGATGGTGATGTGCTAGATTTCTGTGTCCAACAATGCCCTTGAAGTATAATACATGGGTTTTCAACATTGGGCTTGCTGTTCCTGAAAAGAACCATCCTAATACCCATAGCTGAGGCATCCACAGCAATAATCTTAGGATAAGATGGATGGAAATGGGCTAAGAACTCAGTAATGATCAACATGTCTTTAATATTTTGAAATATCGTCTATTGCTGTGTATCCCAATACCATGCTTGTGACTTCTTCAAGAGATTTCTCAGGGGTTCTTTCAAAGAGCCAAGTTATGGTAAAAGACACTTACCTAATTGATTGATTATACCCAGAACCCAGCCTGGAATCAGAAAGTCTTTAGCTACCTTGGTTTTATGGATCTCAGCTTGCGGCCCATTTTTGCCGATGATATGACTGAGAAGATGACTGGAATCTCTAGACTTGCCATTCAATATGAGACTTATTGCTTATAAATGATCCAGGACATTATGAAACTCTTCTATTGTGGAACTGAGTCATTTCAGCAAGGATCAGGATATCATCAATGTAGTAAATTGTGCCAAGTCGTCCCTGTGGAATGTTGGTCATAGTACTTGGAAAATCTCTGTGGCGGAAGTGATACCAAAGGGCAGTCGATTGAAACACTATTGACCAAAAGGGGTAACAATAGTAGTGCAGAGTCAAGACACCCACTAAATTTCTTTACTGGTTATCTAGCTTTATAAATATTCTACTGATTTGATTAGATTTGATTGGATTTATTATTGTCACGTACCAAGATATGGTGAAAAGTATTGTTTTGCATGCTAACCAGACAAATCATACCTACATAAGTACATCAGGGTAATAGAACAGAATGCAGAATATAGTATTACAGCTACAGAGAAGGTGCAGAGAAAGATCAACTCTAATATATGAGAGATCCATTCATAAGTCTGATGACAGCAGGGAAGAAGCTGTTGTTAAATCCCATAAATCACAATAGTAAATCACATTTATTACAGGAAGCTTAGCCCAGTTTTCATCAGCCATAGACATGGGATGAGTTTCTCTTGCAATTGCTGTATTGTGCTGTGTGGGACCCACACAAATTTGTTTGAAAACGTTGGGCTTGGGAACTGGGGCCATAACTGAACACCATTCAATTGTCAATGAGGGAGATATTACTCACATTGACCATTGTTTCTTTACTTTTTCTGTCAACTTTCCCAGTCCAAAAAGCAATTCGGAAAACCAGTGGTGTAACATGCTTTTTGCAATGTGCATGAGTTCCTTTATTCAGAGCAATGATTGATGGTGATGCAGGACTTCTTCATCAATCGGGAAAAGTGCTGGTTATTGACAATGTATACCTTCTTATCATATTTGTAATCTTCAAATGCCAGTATAACCAGTGCAGACATGTTACCTCTAGCAGCACACAGCTTTAAATCAGTTGGTAAAATGTTCATCTCCATTAACTATGGAATATCATCTGAGATAACTGACACTAAAATTGGGATGGATAATCATTTTCATTGATGATCTCTGTCAAATCTAGCAGATGACTGTTTACTTTGGCCTATAGAATGATAAGATAGGTGTTTTCCTAAGTAGCTGTTCTTCGTATGAAGAAGATTATTCCTTTACAATATTGATCTGTTCTTAAAGGATCTGTTCCAAGGTATGAATGCACATTTTGATTTTTGGCTTAGGACGTTCTTCAAGTTATCACACATCTTTGGGAAGTCACCTCTTTTACTGCACTATGTATGTTGTTGGCAAAAGGCTGGACAGTTGAATTTGCACTGATGTTGGAGTTTGGAACCATAGTTGTGATAAGATACTGCTTATTAGATTTCTCAGGATTTTATGCTGATGCTGTCGCACATGGTACATTGTTCAGACAAAATGTCTGTCTCCCCTGCTAAGGTGGTTTATTGTCCTTTAAGTAGTAACACACACTGTAGAATGTTCTGTATTAAATGTAACTTGTGAACAATTTTCTAGACTCTATGACCACTGTTTTTTAGAATGCTCATTCTAGAATTAGATCCATGTTTAATTGAAAAAGTTCGGTAACTGATTTTTCTAATGCCAATGGCAATTCTGTCGCAAATGAGCTCTTTTGTTGTACACTTCTATTGCTGCATGATTCAGATAATTTCATTAATGACTTGTAAGGGCTATCTACAGACTCTCTTGGGAGTTGATGTTTGCTATTGAAGTGTGCAGTATCTTATTATACTTGAATGAAAAATTGATCAAAAGATTTTAGGAAGTTGTCAAATATAATTTTATTCTTATTGATCTGGTGCATATTTAACACATGGTCTGATGTTCTTCCTGTGTAATAAAAAGGTGAGCTAATCTGTTCTGCATATGTTTTGTTGAACAATCCAGACGGTGTGTAAAATCTTCGTTCTTGTGTTTTCCATATCTGACAATTTGCTGATCTGTGAAACTGATTTGACAAGTTACATTTTTCTAGGATAAAAATTGGCAAAGTTGAATGTTGTTGCATGGTTAATTATTGATAAGTTACTTGTATTTGCATTTTCTTGATTTGAAAGAATATTGGGGAGATGAAGGCTTAGTGGTGTTCAGACTATTAATCCCGAAACTCAGCTATTATTCTGGAAACCCATGTTTGAATCCAACCATGGCAGATGGTGGAATTTGAATTCAATAAAATATATATGTATTTAAGAATCTGCTGATGATCATGAAACCATTGTTGATTGTTGGAGAAATCCATCTGGTTCACGAATGCCCTTCAGGGAAGGAAATCTGCCATCCTCACCTGGTCTGGCTTACATGTGACTCCAGACTCATAACAATGTGCTTGACTCGCAACTGCAGTCTGAAATGACCTAGCAAGCCACTCACTTGTATCAATTGCTACGAAGTCTCAATAAAGAAATGAAACTGGACAGATCACCTGGCATTGAACTAGGCATTGGGAAAGACAATGGCAGAAACAGCTCTGTCGACCCTGAAAATTCCTCCTTACTAACATCTGGGGGCTAGTGTCAAAATTAAGAGAGCTGTCTCTCAGACTAGTCAAACAACAGCCTGACATAGTCATACTCATGAAACCATACCTTACAGGTAATGTCCCAGACTCCGCCATCACCATCCCTGGATATGTCCAAAGTCTAGACTTGTGCAGGTTAGGTGGATTGGCCATGCTACAATGTCCCATAGGATCCAAGAACATGTAGGCTGGGTAGATTAGCCATGGTTATCATGCAGAACCTGAAAAGATCTTGAATCTCATGGAGTATATTCTCTACTGTATTTGGACACCTGCCCACTCAGGTTGCTCTGCTATACCCATGGAAGCACAACGGGAAACTCAGCAACTTAGTATTGCCGTGAAAGCAAACATTCAAATATATACACTCATGTATGTTTGTAGTAGTAGTAGATACCTAATACAATTCTCCACAGTCAATGCAGCCCTGAACCAGAATTTCAACATTTTCTAAAGTGTGAACATCCTGTGAGCGTTCTTTAAGAAGTACATAGAATCAAATAGAATGGAAGTTTGCACCAGCTTCCATGAGTTTGTGAATTAAGAGCCTTTTCAATAGCCTGTTAATGAAAAGGACATAATTGCATGCAGTCCAATGTATAATCTTGGAAGCATGTGAATTTCTCCCTCCAAAGAGCTCACAAGAAAATATCAAATGTCATTTTTACATAATGAATTTGTAAATGAATGTTAGCCCGGATCCAATGACAAGATGAATCATATTCACTCTATTAAGCAACAAATGTTATTTTCCTCAGATTAATAATCTCCTTAGACTTTTTGAACTCTTTACACTATTCTTGGCCACTTTTCCCATACAATATTCCATACATATTCGACTCTTTAACTCGTGGTTGCGTCCATAAGCCTGATATCAATTGCTAGTCATGCAGTGACACTTTAAACAAGTCAGACACTTAACTTTGTTTGCTGTATAATCATTTAAAATGGTGACATTTATCATTGGTGAGGTATTGACCTATAACTCTCTCACAACTGTAAATCTATTAAGTTTCATTGTACATCAGTTAACAATTCACCAAACAACATTCAGGCATTGTTCCTCAGCTACCTCTTTATTTGATAAGACCCAAATCTGAGCATTGGCTCTCAAAATTAAATATTCAACCAATAATATATAAAAATCATTTTTTTTAAGTTTGAACTTCAATTTTCAGTCAAATTTCTGCTTCTGCTCCTAAAGGCACTGAGCTAGGAATTGGTGAAAACCTGTTTATGGTGCAAAGGTTGCACTTCTTGACCAGCCTGTCCTTATTCCCTGTAAATTTAGTGCTGCTTAATTAATAGAATGATTTTAGCTCATTTCCTAGTGTGAGTCATGCTGTTGACTGACTGCATACAGAAAGCAAGCCCTGCACATATTTCAACAAGAATCCAGCCCTTAACATCAGTACATCTCTCTTAACGGGATGTTGCACTGGATTACAGGAGGCTTTCACAATTCCTATTGCTGAAAATCTGAACAAAGGAAATGCAACACAGACCAAACAGAAGGCTCCCTGATTCATTGCTGCACTAGGAACAATGATGACAGTGGTAGCAAGAATGAAAGACTCTGGCAGGGTGCAGGAAACCCTCAAAGAGATTAGGAATAGGTAGCAAAGGGAGTCACTGCTGAAGACCAGGGCCAGGTGACAGTGTCAGAAGAAGGTCAGTGACCACACATTTATGATTAAAGTCCATTAATTCATCTTCATATGATAGCTTATACCCACTAAGCTATCAGTTTCTTATATTGCTCAATGCACTCACTCATACCTAACATGACGTGCACTACCTCAACTGCACAAACTTTTCAATGATGCCAGTCTCACATCTACCATGTGCTGCTTCTGCATAATTCTGGCTATTCAGCCGTGGCTAATGTATCACCCAAAGCCATTGTACTCAATAACTGACATTCGGCCCTGACTCTAGTGGGAGCATTGTCCATGACACTGATAGCTGCAGCAAACTCTTGGAGGATTGGCACACTTTTATCCTCCTACTTGATGCTTTTAACAAAAGTGGGCTGCATGTATCATACTAACTCATGCTTCTCCAAATGAGAAATAAATGTGTTCTTGATAATGACTCCTAACTTAGAGGAGCTAAGTCCAAGAACCAAATTTTTCAAAGTTTCTGTTGTTTGTGAACCAAACCTTTCATGTTTTTAGAACTTCACAATACTTCAAAGTAATTGAATGTTGTGAGCAATACACGCAAACGTAAAACTCTAACTGACTTTGAAATGGTGGTGAATTGCTACTTGACCCAGAATAAACTGAGTGGAAGAAGGGCACAATTTCCTAATGAATGACAATGCATGTTTTCCACTTCCTAAGAAATTATAAAACTTAATCAATTCAATCATAAATTCACTTATCAAATATAACAAATTAGAGGAAATATTTGCAGAAATGAAACACAAAATATCATGATCGTTGTTACATTTTATCTAATGCCGCAGGTTTACATTATTTTGCACTTTTGTTCATAAATCTGAAAATAATTTATACATCCAGAGTGCACAACATCTGGTTAAGATTGTTAGTAATTGAGTAATAAGGATAGAAAATGCTTCATGTTTGATTTGTGCTGTGTTATTTCACAACAGATGGTGTGGCTATGGGTCACTATCTTTGCTCTCTGTTTTCCTGAGAAGGGAGAGGCAGACTGGCTTTGCTCATTACACCTGATCAGAAGCCTAGTTTGCCACTCACAGACGAGAGGTGAGATGTGATCAAGGGAAGAGCATTTCTACCTGTGATGAATACCTAATCAATAATCACTGTCTGAATCAGTTGACAAAATTCTGAGGATAATCAGCGCCTGTAGAAGTGTACTGAAGCATGCAGTCAAAGCTCTCAGGAGAAGAGGGAGGACACTATATAAAAAGGGGCAAGGGAGGAAAAGAAGCAACATGTTAAAACCTAAGCCAGTTCCCTTATTGAAAGCATTTCCCAAGTAGTGATTTCTAATGCCGGAATTTGATCACAGCTGATGTAATGGCTTACTTTGACTTCCATTCTATTTATTGGAATCTTTAACATCATCATAGATGTATATGACCAATACTCACACATCTCCATCCACATGGATAAGGAGAACCATCAATTCAATTGGGACAACACAGGATCCTGGGACAGGCAAGTCAGAGACAAGCACGGGAATTCCTAGAAGCCTGGTACTCCACTAAGAAGGCCATCAATAAACGCATAGAGCTAGACCCCACATACACTCATTGCAAAAGAAAAACCGGAAGTGAGGTAATCAGCTCAATGGATACTAGAGTTTAAATAACAGGCAGGAAGACACAACAGTGCTTCATCGGAGGCTGCAGTGATGATGTCATCCGGCAGGGTAATGAAACATCTGCGGAACAATGAACCAGCTCAATGAGCCAACCAACCACAACATACTCATCAGTTGTTTTTGTCCTTCCATTTTCTTCTGTCATCAGTTTTCTTCAGTATTTCTTCTGAGACCCATAGTTTTCTCTTTGCTTCCGCCCTTTAACTGTACCAATATTTTCTTTGGAATGTTCTAAGATGGCATTTTTCAATCTACCCCATTGGCATTAACAATTCCTTTTTCAGCTGCTGTACTTTTCTAACTTTTTCTCTAACTCTTCAGAAAACTTGATCCCCTTTGAGCACTGCATCTTTTGTCCAGCTCACTTAGTTATTGATTTTCCTTTTTGATTTTCTACCACTGAAGTTTTACTCTCATGGCAACTAGATTGCAATGTGTGTGCACATCTGCACCTGAGTAATTGCATGAATCTTAATAGCGTTTTGAAGTCTCTGATTGAGATCTCCAGGTGACATTTAAATGTTTGTTCCCTCCGATTATACTTAAAACAGTTTGACAAAAATATGCACTTTTAGAACAATAATTTTGTTTTTACATTTGTTTATCATATTTCAGCTTCTATCTTGATCTAATCATATTTATTTATTTTTTGCCTGCTGAAAATGTTAAAAGTGACGGATAATTAGTGATTTAAACTTCCTGGTTGGCTGCTGTCAGAATTTTCCAATCTTAATAATGGTCTAACTTACTTGCTTAAATCAATCTGCCTGGTAGTGTGACTTCCCTAAAAGCATCCAGATAGACACTGTGGGTGGCACAGTGGCTCAGTGGTTCAATAGCGTGCACTGTTGCCTCACAGTGCCAGGGAACTGGATTTGATTCCAGTCAGGGTAACTGTGTGTCGTTTGCATTGTCTCCCTGTGTCTTTCTGGGTTTGCTCCAGTTTCCTCTCACATCCATAAATGTGCAGATTAGGTGGTTTGGCCATTCTAATTTGTTTGTAATATCCAAGGATGTACAGGCTAGGTGGGTTAGCCATGGTAAATGCATTCAAGATGGCACTAACACAGGACAAATCTTGGTGAGCTTTCTATAACAGATTTTATCCTTACAATCGTTCTGTACTTTTAAATGTCAATTCTAAGTCTATTAAAATTACTGATAATGTTTACCTTCTTTGCAGCTGCAACTTTGTATTACTCATTCTGTTCAGTCACCCTATGATTTTTGTATGGTATGATTTGCCTGTACTGCACGCAAAATAAAAATTTTCACTGTACTTAGGTACATGTGACAATAATAAATCAAATGCAGGGTATTGGGGATAGGGTAGGGGTGGGGGCGGAGTCTGGGTGAGATGCTGTTCAGAAGGTCAAGGCAGACTCGATGAACCGAATGGCCTCTTTTCACACTGTAGGGATTCTGTGAGCAGCCCTAAGATGCAGCCTGGTCCAATCTGGTAGCTGGTTGCCCATCCCAGCATGTAAAGCGTTCTTGCAGCAGCCTTTCAATGCTACTTGCCAGTGCACTTTAAATGCAAATCTGTGCTTCCTAAGAAGCCTGCAAATGGACTGGAGAGGTATCATGATAATTGTGAGACATACCAACGTCTGTGGACAAAGAAGTGGATCATGCCCTGATGAGATACAGTTTATGCTGAGCAATGTGGAGAGCAGTCACAGGCAGCAATGAGCCAGGTACCTGCCCTGACTTCCATCACGAGAATACTTAACATTAAGATTGTTCGGTGTAAAATAGGAAGCTGAATAGCAATGAAGTGAGTCATGGCATTAATAAAAAAATTAATAAGCTATAATTCCCCTTAACTAGTAATTTATTGCAGAGGAAGGATTGTGCCTCACCGCTCAGCAAATCATAAGAAATGCAGCAAGTTGCTCCTGACATCAAGACAGCCTTCATTGGATTTCTTGTATGATTCTCTCACCAATCCAGCCATAGCCCACATTGTTTCAAACCCTCTAAGATTCCATCCCACATTAAATGGAATTCAGGCCTATTGTCATCTCTAAGGCATCTCAAGCTGGTGGTCAGATGTATATCTACGTTATACTATAATCTGGATCGGTGTAAGATTTAATTCATGCTCCAGACAAAATTTAAAATTAAAATTCAAAATTTAAGTCAAAACACTCTGAGAACTGGTGCAGACATGATGGATCAAATGATCTCCTTCTGCACCATAACAATTCTGAGATTCTGGTCCAGTTCATAATAAATTACCAGAGTGCTGCACTCCTTGGACCTACCTCTGTGATGGAAAACAGAGAGGTACTTGCAATTGGCAATTAAAACCAGTGACAAGCTCCTTATGCACTGCAGTCTGTGAATGCATCAAGTAGAGGTATAGTAGCTGTTAACATTTCTAATTGCAAAATGAGGCATATGATGTATTGACCCATTTTCTAGCTTTCTAATTAAAATTCTGACCACACATCAGCCAAAAATATTAATGTGAAATCCTTGAATTTGATAACACATAGCATGAAATATTGTGTGATTCTAGAGCTGTTGGGGAGGTTGTTTAGCACCAAAGCAGAGCACTTAATTCTTTACATGGCAGTTTACTGTAAATCAACTAGAAATGCACAACAAGGGATTGAATCATTAAAGAAAAATGCTGTCGTTCATGACTTGCAGCAACGTCTGAATACACTGATCATTTTCAGGTAATTATTTTTTGTCTGGAGGAAATTTAATTTGCATCACATGAGTCATGACTGGTGTTTGTTTCTGTTGCTCCCTAAACAACATGTGGTGTGGTTTGGACAGATTTAAAGACATGGAAAATGCATTTCGCCTTTCAGCAGGCTATAGTAAGTGACTTCACTTAAGCTCTTTTAAAAACTAAATCTACATTTTTTGTATACTTACTTTTCGAAGCATCTCCCTATTTCAAAAGATATTTTGAACAATTTCTTAAGCTAATCCCAATCAACATAACTAAATATTAGCTAATTCCTGAAACTTTTATTTCATATTAATATATTTTCTTTCTTTTTATTTACTTGTAGGTTGAATCTTAAGTACACAAAACAGTTAAGTGTTTCATCTTATGGCCCAGCCTAAGAATTTTCAAATGATTTCTTCTCGTTTCTTAAAGCCTTTTGATCTTACACATCATTCTCTGGACAAGAAGACAAGCAACCAGCCTTCATCCAGAACCCTTGCCAATTCTCTTCTGTGCTGATAGTCATTGTGCAAATCACTTAAAATCTGATTTTACTTTCCCTCCAACCATGCTGTCAAGCTATTTGGTCCCACTATTAAAATAAAGACATTTATGCTTGGTTTGACGTTGCATAGATTTTGCATTGAATTTCAGCACATATGTCTGTAGTATTTTAATGCAATCCCCCCATTATATTTTGCCTTAGGTATTGTCATTGATAATTCACAATGGACATATTGTGGACCAGAAAATACAATGTCAACTTGAGTATTTATGCAGCCAAGTCAAGGAGAAAGGAGAATTCACATTGTGGAGTCAGGATTGTCAAAGGCTTTCCTTGTTCATTCTTGGGATATGACCCTTACTGCCCCCAAACTTAGTTGCCCATTCCTATTTGTCCTTGAGAGGCGGGTAGGTGCCTTCTTGAACTGTCACACATCATGTAATGAAGGTATTCACCCAGTGCAGTTAGGGAGAGAATTACAGTTTTTGAATCCAGCAATGATGTAGGAGTAGTTATATATTTCCAAGTGAGCGCTGTGTGTGATCTTGAAGGGGAAGTTGCCGATTGCCATGCTCCTGCTCCCCTTGTGTTCGTGTGCCTTCTAGAGATCAAGGATTTGAGATGTCTTGTCGAAGATGCCTTGGTGAGTTGCTGCACTGGATCTTTTAGACATTATACACTGCAACCACGGTGTACCACTTGTGGAGAAAGTGGAAGTTTAAAATGATCGTTGAGGTGCCAATAAAGAAAATTATTTTGTCTAGGAATGGTGTAAACCTTCTTAAGTGCAGTTGGAGCTACACTTATATAGGCCAGTGACATCATGTGTTGGAAAGTCTTTGAGGAGTCAGGTAAGTTATTCAACACAGAATATCCAATCTCTCCTCAGCTTTTGTTGTCACAAAATTTATGTGGATAGTCCAATTGAGCTTTTGATCGATGGGTGATCCATAGGCTATCAATGCGAGGGATTCAGTAATGGTAATGCTGCCAAATGTCAAAGGGAGCTGGTTAAACCTTCTCTTATTGGACATGTAACTTACTTTGCACTAACGTATCATAAATAATAGTTGCCATTTATTAGGCAGGCTGTCGTCTAGACGTGCAAGTATGAATTACTTCATTACCTGAGGAATTGTGAATGGAATGGACATTGATTAGTCATCAGTGAGTATCTTTTTTACATTCCTTCTTAGGATGTGGTCATTGAAAGCTGGACAGCTTTTATTACCCATCCCTTATTGACCTGGAGAAGGTGGTGGTGGGTGACCTTCTTTAACCACAGTCCACATGCAGTTATGAAGGGAATTCTGCTATTTGAGCCAGAGACAGTATAGGAACGGTGTCATAATTTCATGTCAGGATGGTATGGGGTTTGGAGGGAATCTTTCAGGAGATGGTATTCCCATGCATCTGCTGCTTTTGCCCTTCTAGCTGGTAGAGGTTGCAGATCTGGAAGGAGCTGTTGAAGGAGCTTGGCTGAGTTCCTATTATACAGCACGTGGATGGCACACTGCTGCCACTGTGCATTGGAAGTGAAGGAAATGCATCATCAAGATTGTTATGGACCAGACCAAGCCCCCTCAAAATAAATTAAGAAGATAGCCTAGACCTCAACATTTAGTCACTTTTAAAGGCAAGTGTAAGGACGCAATTCAATTGGTCAAACTACCAGGTTTGAAGCAAAACATACTTTATTCTTACACTGTAGTTAAAGTACAGACAAAATAAAATTAAAAATTAGCTTAACTGTTACTCTATCAAAATACTTAATAGTGCAATAAGCTAATTTTTGGACTGGTCTGGTGGACAACATCCAGTACAGTCCAGACAGCATGTGCTACATCATCCTGATGAGTTCTGCTCTGCACAACTTTTGCAAGCTACACAAGGCAATGTGATAGATGCTGAGGAACTGGCAGAACAGGAACAGTCTTCAGAGGAGGAGGTCAATGACACTGACAATCTTCTTGTGCTTGACAAAGCTCAGCTGTATTGACCCAAATAAGCCAGACAGGACCTCATTGCTGGATGCGCCAGATCATTGTGAAAGGCAAAATAGTAATTGGTCATGATGCCAGCATTTGATTTGCATTGTGGGAGCAAACTGCAGCCTTCATTTGATTTTTTTTTCTTTTGTCTCTGCTTCGCCACCTACAATAAAATCTCATCTTTGGAATTGTCTGATTGCTTCCCTGTTTGCGATGTTCCCTACTGGACATTGATAAGATGTGGATATCCAAGGGAGCATTGGGTTAGAGTAGTAGTTACTTGGACAGGATGCCCAGACAGAATGTAATTATGGACTGGTAATCTGTGTGGTCTATTGGTTAAACAGTGATTAGGACAAAAGAATGAGGTTATAGGCATGACGATGTGTCAGCTGTGTTGGCTAGGTGCTTTGAGCACTGTGGCCTTTTGATTTCTGTGCTTTACACAGCCAGTGAGGGGCAATGCTGCATTGCCAACACTTGTCCACTTGCACAGTGGCCTTTGGAAGATGGTGTGGGCACAAGGAATGTAGCTCTTTCTGCGGATATTTGCTGGGTGGTGAGTTGTTTTGGGAATGACGTGTAGTAAGGTGGGGCTGGAATTGGACATGGGGTGGGGTACATAATTAATGAGGCAAGTTCTGTAAGATACAGTGAGTGATCACACTAAGCCTCATGGTGAGAAACCCTTCAAAAAAAATGGACGTAACTGGAACTTTGCAAAAAAAAAGTAAGAGTCAGCCTATTGTTGCTTTAGTCATTGCATGAACACATGAAACACTTTAATAACCTAATCAGGTTCAGAAAGTTGGGTGCAATTGTACGTTCATCAACAACCAGTTACGAAAATACCCATGCTCACTCTGGCTTGTCATATCTACTCCAGCACATCATTTTTCATATCCATTTGTCTTGAGGCCATGTTTTTTCTAAGCATTTCCTCACATCCACATCTATCCAATCAATACCATCTTAATCCCATTGAAATTTGATTCCTACCTCTGATAATCATCCTCAACAAATACACTATACTTATCTAGTGAAAAATAACCCCTTCTTCACCCTTGTTTGTTCTTTCCTTCTGGAAGAAAGGAGAATTTGAGGGAGGGATTGAATATTTGTTGATGAATGGGAAGACCTGTATTAATGGAAATAGAGATAATAGGAACTGCAGATGCTGGAGAATCCGAGACAACAAGGTGCAGGGCTGGATGAACACAGCAGGCCAAGCAGCATCATAGGAGCTGAGAGGCTGACGTTTCGGGCCTAGACCCTTCATTGTGCCCAGCGCCTTGTTCCTCCTTCAGCACCTGACTGCTGAACAATGTTTTCCAGAGGGCGCCATATAATGATCATTCTGGAGAGTCTAACTGATACATACTGAAGGTCTTGTTCAGGTCAGTCCAGGTACCAAAAGCACATTTAAACATTTTATGTGCTTGCTCAATGTTGTATCTAGTGGTAAAATTACTTTCATTGTACTGATCTTGGGTTTCATTGGGTGGCTTTCTCACTTGTGTACTCAGCCATGTTTGAATTGATATCTTTTGTATTCTCACACACATGCCTTGTCAGAATTTCACAGTCCGTAATCATCCTCTGACCAAGAATGGGTTAAGATGGCAGTGGATGTGGAGCCAGTCATCACCCACAGTACACATCAAGCTGTCTGTCTTCCTTTGGGCTAGATGGGCCCTTAATGACCAGTTGAGTGGCCAGTGAAACTTCTGATCATCTCAAGCCACCTTTTCACACGATCCTTTCACTGTCACCCCCAAAAGCCAACAACACATTATACCCTCATCTTCACATGCATCCCTTCAAATGGTTACCCATTTTCCATTTTATGAACAGAATTCCAAAGTCTATTGTAACAATTAGAAGCCATTGAATAGCCCATAAATCTCCCAAGTAATCATATTGACTCTTCAAACCAGCTGTGAACAAAGTCAAGCATTTACAAAGTGATTAGACCATTTACCTGCAAAAACTCTCATAATTTACCAAGTAAACAAACTGACTTCAGAAATGCTCTTGCAACAAATGTCGAGACAATAAGTCAATACATAAAAATAACAGGAAAAGCTTAAACAATTGTTATCATGCTATGCGATACTTTCAATACTGTAAGATGTACTCTATGTTTTATTATTTTCACAAAATGTTTAAATTGATCTGAAAATTTTTCTACATTTAGAATGTTGATCTTTTAACTGACAGTTGTCAGTTGCCAGAATTAACAATTTGGCAAACACATTGATTCATGGAATGTTACATCTTCCAAACTCAACATTGCCATGACATCTTAATGAACTTATGCTATGGCAATATGTTATGTAATGAACTTTGTAGGAGGCAAAACCATTTTACTTACTTTTAAAACTCTTCCAACTTCCAAACTGTGATTCATGCCTCCATATTGTTGATATAAAACCATTGCACAGCAACATGTTGGCTGACGCTCCAAAATTAAAAATATTTACCAAAGATGGGCCCTTAATCAGCCCACACTGCTGTTTGTTGCCTTCTGAATAGGAGTAGATAGGATCCAGGGTCTACTCCCACCCACCCTCATGAAAATTGCCAATCTTAGAAAGAAACCTAGGGCTTCCAGATACCATTTTCTTCAGCTCCTTCCTCCATTTGGTCCCCTAGTGAAATGTGTTATTCTGTATAAGTAGCTGGTTATCACACTACTGAATTACAGTTGACTCAGTAGGACTCATGCCTGAGTCAGGAGGTTGGGCGTTCAACTCCATTCCAGGGACTTCAGCACATAATCTCAATCGATACTTTAGTGCTGAACAGAGACAGTTTTATATTATTTCAGTGAGACATTGAACAAAACCACAGAGTACTTATTCAGATGAATGCAAACTATCCCATGGTGCTATTTGACATAAAAACTGAAGATCTGCCACTGTTCTGCCAACTGTTTATTGTTCAAATAACACCAAAAAAAATTAAATGACCATTTATCTTACGTTTCTTTGTCAATCTTGCTGTGTACAAATTGGCTGCTGTGTTTGCCTGCAGTGATAACAGTGACTAAACTTAATTGGCCATGAAGTACCTCAAAGATGTGGAGGATGGTATAATTTATAAGTTTGCATGATAGAAGGAAAACAGATGTAACATGCAGATTTGAATTGTTAATAATTACAACTAGTAGTTGGGTGATCTACAGGTTCATTGCCAGAGGAGATTGCATATTACTTTGATCAATTCCTGATTTTTAAAAATTCCTGAATGGAACGTACTGGTCAATTCATTTTGATATCCCTATATCAGTCACTTAAAATACAACCACCTGGTTGTATCCTTCCAATTATTTTCATATAATGTGAGGTTCTATCAGCGTTTCATATCTATTGGCCAATCAGAAAATGATCAATTTTAAGCTTTATTTACTAATTGTTAATAATCAGGTATGTGAATTACTTGACAGATCCCAGCTGCAGCAACAGTTTAAAATTAATTGAAAGGTTGCCTAAGAATCCAGAGATTACTCTTGTTGATAAAATAAACAGAATACCTCACTAATGACAGCAAATTTCTTTTAAGAAAATCCAAAAGTTATTGTGAACTGTGGGTCTTTTGCACTGTTGAAAGGCTTTATTACTAAGAAGATTGTCTCTGCACAACTACACTAAAAAGATATACAGAAAAAGATCTGAAAAATGAATGCCAGGATGAAATTTATAAGCCACAATAATAAAAGGTTTAATACAAGCTTTGTTTTAGGTTGTCTTACCTCATGATTGCCATAGTAACTGCTCCCTTATAGATTCTCTTCCAAAACAGCCTGGTTACTGTTTAACATCCCCACCCACATTAGGCTTGATTAGAAGAATCAATATGATAACATAATACACACACAATCACTCGTAACACCAAAAATCACGTGAAATAGTCTTTGTTAACTTTCCTTTTACTCCTCAAAACTTCTTGTGGCCACAGTTTTGAAACTCAGAGTCCAGCAAAGAAAAGGATGGTTAACGTAAGCACCCACTCAAATACAAATATGGAGATTCCATACGGTGAGTTTAATTTTATCTTTTACTTCTGGCTAGATATGAATGAAGAACATGGATGAAAAATCTTCAGTAAGCTCTGGAACATGTCTTTGTTTTTCTCCCCTCTCAGCATGGGCTATCTAATATTGATTTCAATGATTGAAGCTGTTACATAGTCGCTTATTGTTAAGAGCCATTTGATCAGCTGGTGTTTTAGCCCTGTTGTAAATTTAATGTGGCAAAGTCTTCCATGGCAACAGGAGTCTTTGTGTTCATTTCAGTCAGAGTTTTATTATATGTGCATTACTGTGACTTTGCAAAGTAAAACACACTCTTCTCATACCTACTTCTGTCAGGTAAGATTAACATTTTCTTAGTTATTTCAATACTTTGTATCATCCATCAGACAATTCTTTTACACTTGAACTATATTTGAGTTTGAAAGAATGACTGATGAATGGATATATCGGAACAGCATGAAATTATGAGAGTTTGTTGGTACAACATTACCATTGACATCTCTTCGTAGATGCAATAAATAACTAGCCATTTAAAAATCCGTCTTTCACAAAATCAAATTACTTTTAAATCAATCGATATTTTGTTGAAATTTGTTTTAATATATAGAAAATTCATTAAACTACAATTAACAACATGGAAGTTATGTACAGAATAGCACACTGTTGTTCAATGCTGCCTGTCAATAGCAGCAGCATCTAAGTTGTGAGGAAAAGATAATGCAATATTTTTACAAGGGATTCTCAACGGGTAGGTACAAAATCATCTCATTTGAATCAATACCGATGGTCATGTGAACCCCTCGATTGATTAAGTGCTTTGCACTGTTTCCTGATAGTATTGTTTATTATTTAAAATACAATTCTAGTTAACAGAATTGAATAAACACCTTATGAGAAAAGATTTACAGAGCTATCTGGAAAGGGTGGATGATTGGACTAGCTCAGGTGCTTTTCCAGGGAAGCAGAACAATGACGATGAGAAAAATAAACCCCCTCTGTAGTGTAACTACACAATGATATGATGGGGATGAATGTAATCCCACCAGCCAGGCAAGAAAACTAGGCTTTTTGGGCAGTTAGAAGCATTTAAGTTACTTGTTTACCAGGGGCTGCAAGGAACTGTCCAATTGAAATTTTAACCTGATCAATTGTCCAGGCAGTAGGTTCATAAGTCCATAGCAAGAAGATACCATTTTATGGCAGATCCTGTTGATTTCACTGGCATCCAGTAGCCTGGATTATTGCAGTATGTTTCCTGCCAGACCGACCCTGCTAAGATGGGATTGGAGCCAGAACAAGCACAAAAAAAGAAAATGTTTTGCATTTCTTTTCCATGTTTCTTATGGGCACAGCAGGGGAGTAATACCCTTGCCCTGCGCTCACAACTTCATATCCAACCCCATCGCCTTGTGCCATGTTCAGTCTGCCTTTACGATTGTGTGACCCCTTCAGGATGATCACAGCAGTCAGTGAGGCCATTTACCTGGTCTTGGCAGGTGGCCTAGAGACCCCATGCTTTCCTGCTATTGCCAACATTCCACCCAGAACAAACTGGAAATTAGACAGTGTGAATTAAATGAAACCCATCGACTAAAATACCCCAGACATTACCTCTAGGTAACAGGTGGGTTTCTAAGTCCTGATGAAGGGTCCTGGCCCGAAACATCGACTTTCCTGCTCTTCTGATGCAGCCTGACCTGCTGTGTTCCTCTAGCTCCACACTGTATCAACTATGGTTTCTAATTCAAGCTGTTCACCCACCCAAAACAGGCACACTTTCAAATGAGGACCATACCTGTGTTTAACATTAACTGTTTTCATTTGTTGGTACTTTATTTGCTTTATCATGCTTCTGCAGTGTTGCAACTGTCAGAGATGCGACAACTCGACTATGCCATTGATAATTAACAACATTAATATGCTTAATGATATTAAGTCAGGAGTATTAATTGCGATGATGTTTACTGGTACTGCAAATTTTTTGAAAAATAAACCTGGTGCATTACTGAGAAATTTTGGTTTGTATATGTCGGCCCTGATTTCATTGATAGCACTCCTGCCTCAAAATCAGAAGGCTGTGGGTTCAGGCAATTCCAAAGAACTGAACACAAATAATATAGGCTGACACTTATGTGAAGTACTGACAAAGTACTGTACTGTCAGAGGTGCTATCTGCCCTCTCAGGTAGTAGGAAAAGATCCTTGGACCAATATCAAACAAGGGGATAGAACTGGGGGTGGGAGGATGGGTTCTCCATGGTATCCTGGCCAATATTCATACCTCAATCAACATTACAAATGTGGTTATCTTACTGATGCTCACGGGAGTTTTATATCAGTGTGCTGTGTCCCTGAGTGTTGGTTAGTTCAGTTGTCTGGACAGCAGGTTTGTAATGCAGAGTAATGCCAACAGCATAAATTCAATTCCTGCACTGGCTGAGCGTACCATGAAAGATTTTGCTTCTTAACCTCTCCTCTCAGCTGAGGTATAGTGACCTCCAGGTCAAACCACCACTAGTCATCTCTTTCTAATAAGAGAGAAGCCCTACGGTCTGATAAGACTATGGTGACTTTACCTTACCTTTCCTTATATTATGACAGTGATTGCCCTGCAAAATTAGCTCATTGGCTATACAAATGCAAGTCATTCTTTCTATTTAACTGAATAAAATATTCATTAGACCTGGACATTACAATTTCAACATGAAAGAACGCAAGCTGCTGGTCATGGGGGCTCAATCCACCATTTAAGAATTGAGAAAAACAGATATACATTTTAGCAAGATGCAATGATGGATTTCAGTTTGTATGGGATTCAAAAAGCATGTGCACAGTGGAGTATTTCTCCATGAGATTGCAAACATTCCTCTAGAAGATAATCAGCACCTAGCAGACTCCTTCATCTGTTTCTACAATCAAAAACCATGTAAATACTACTTCAATAGGAATCCACATCCAATCCTTCTAAAGCCACATCCTAGTTTTCACAAGGCCATTGTCAGTACCCTTCTCCATTGGTCACTGGGAAATGCAATCAAGTGATAAGTCCTTCACAAATGTTTCCTCTTTTGGCCTCAGTTCAATTCTTCACTAACAGAAGTTGGAAATTCAGACCACAGGTGCCAATTAGATATAAATGGATTGGCATCATAATTTAAAGGTTCCAAATCTAGCCCCAAACCCTGGAGATGGAGACAATTTAAATATTTCAATGAGGCTCACAGCCTCCGAACTAACAATGGCCAATGGCCAACAGTGGTTTTGAGGTGCAGGGGAACATAATAGATGAATGGGGAGCAAGGACAGAGTTGAAAGGAAGATAACTGCACCAGCACTGTTGTGGGTCAGGAGGAGCAAGAGTACTATCTGCCAGAGCGTCAACCTTTCACGATCATGTACATGGATCCCAAGATCAGACATGCGGCCATCTTCAGAGTTCTCCTAGCTTTATTAAAAGCCAGACTTGCCATTAGCATTGCCTTCTGGGCAGGAAATCTGTGTAGGAGACAAGTTGTGCACTGGGGTTAAATCTTAACAGCATAGAGCGAAAGTATTCAATACCCTGTCTCCCTAAAAATGCAACTCTCCTCCAAATGAATATCGGGATCAAACTCATGTCCTACCATTGCCCTGCCGTGCCCCAATTAACTGCAGCTATATCAATGGCAAATGTTCAGCTCACAATTACTGAATCTTCATTAAAATAGAAATGATCAATGCTTTCAAAACTTGTAAAAATGGATTTTATTGGCCCTTTTATTGCTTAATTGAAGTCGTCCTTTAAATCTCAGCTGTACTTTATGTATTCATTTTCAACTCATGACAAATCTTTATTGAACAGTTTTATAGGGAAAATGTCATGAGTTTAACAACTAAATGAAAGCCGTGTCACAAATTCATAAATTAGAAAGGAAGTTTGTTTGAAATGATATTTTCATAAGTGGATTGTAACATGTGTATTTAGGATTCTGAGCTTCAGAACATTGAATTTTAGTAATGCACTAATTAACTACGTGCATATAAACTGCTTGTGGCTGGATTAAAGGTCCACTTTGGGGCATGATCCTTTAGGTTTAACAACTGAATTGGATTTTCATTCAGCTAGTCAAGCAACAACTCTTAGGTTTGACTCAAATAGATACTGACTCAGTGTCAAAGGCAGTGAAATAATCAGCAGACTTAACAAAACCTGCAATGCATCCTCCTTATCAGTGATACAGAATAGTAAAAATTGTAGAGAAGGAACCAACGTTGATGTCAGAAAACAAGATTATAATAATGTTATGAACCTTGGATATTGTTGCATAGTGAAGATTCAGTGCTCATAATAAACAGGTTTGTAGTTCCTGTGCGTGATTACCTACATATAGGACTATATCGGCAATAAGGATGACAGCTGCAGAGGGGGCGAGAGCCTCATGTAACCTCTTTCGAGGAAGATCTGCACATTAAGTGAATATTAGGCACTGACTTGTCAGTCGACCAGGGAGACAGTGGCTGATGCTGGAAAACCACCAACCGTGACCACAGATGGCTGAGACACCCAGGCCACTGGCAAGTAATGGCGGAAGAGGAATTACAGGATGGGGAATAGGAGAAGTTGACTGGCAGCGGTGATACTTTAAATGAAGGACACTCCCTGGGTGCCAGCAAGCAGTTGGCTGCTCCAACTGTCACAGTGAATGCCAGGAACAAAGCATGAGGCCCTTAGCTGTGCATTAATTGTCCACTGAAGGATTTAAGTTGGTGATGAGACAGGAAGGCAGTACCACCTAAAACCTAACGGAGGCAAAGGCAGCTCACCGGCTGCACTCCTGCCCAATTAAATACCTCCTGCAATCAGGAGATGGCATTAAAATCTGCACATAATAGTTAAGATAGGGAGTAGATTTTGTCCTTGTGCATTGGACTAAAAATGGGCAATATTGATTCCCTGTTTACATCTTTCAAATCTTTGATTTCTACTGAAGTCAAAATCTATGCTATTTAGTTCCTAAGCTCAGGCAAGCCATTAGCTTGATTTGCAAGACATGATTCTTCATAGGAATTATTTCAGATGATGTTTGTTTCAAACCTTTGATGGGGATGTATCAGTTCAAAAGTTATAAGTGCAAGTTATGTTGGAAGAACACATTCAGGAAAGTTTCCACAACAAGAAGCTTTTCTTAGAATCATAGAATCCCTACAGTGTGGAATGAGGTCATTTGGCCCATTGAGTCTGCTCCAACCCTCCGAATAGCATCCCACCCTGACCAAGTCCCCTACTATATCCCTGTAACCCCGCATTTACCATGGTTAACTCCCCTTAGCCTACACTTCCCTGGACACGACAGAAATTTTAGCATCGTCAATCCACCTTACCTGCACATCTTTGGACTGTGGAAGGAAACCAGAGCACTGAGCAGGAACCCAGACAGAGGGAGAATGTCCAAACACCACATGGATAGTCACCCAAGACTGGAATTGAACACAGGTTCCTGGTGCTGTGATGCAAACACATTGACTTTAGGATTTACAGAGGTGAGAAAAATAGCAATGGGTAATAACGCTTCCAGGAATCTGGTTGGAATTTGAAGTATATTAGTAAGACTTTTAGCATCTGATTTAACTTCCTTTGTCGGGTTTATGTGACTGGTCAGTTTTCCCAGACTTCAGGAGATTTTGCAACTGAACAAAGGTAAAGGCAACTTCTAGAGGAAGGCAAATATCATCACGACACTGCTTCTGGGCTAGGAAGAGCAGGCCTGCACTCTGCAGCACTTCCCACATTCCCTGAATCAGACACCCCTCATGCAAATGAATGTCCCTGGCGTCATAGACCTGATGTCATTAGGGAAATTTGCTACACTTGGCTTGGGGATTAGACCACCCCACTATGGGATTCAGGATCTGACACCCATCCACTCTGGGATTACAACCCCCACTCTTACCCTCCCACATCCCACAAATGAATTTTTAAAAAATCATTATGAATTGGTAAATCCCAGTTTTAGTTGGTTCTGCAATTTGCTGTAGAATCTTCCCCACACAATTACTGAAAACCGGGCCTGGTGATCAGGTTAATTTCAGAGAAGGAATTCTGAAAAGACAAATGCTGTGGAGTTAAAACTCACACTTTTGGAATTCCCACCTGAAAGTTTGTCCACCCCATGCCCACCTAAGCAATTCACCCATGTTAACAGCCAGGCTTTTCTTTTTTCTTTTTTACCTATATCCAGTAGTGGTCTAAGCCAGACATTTACCATCCTAATTTTAACTGCCTCCTGCTGCCAAAAGGGGTGTTTAAAGTAACTGGAGTCACATAACTACTCCAATACCTTCTTGATGAACACAATATTAACTTGTTCTTTGTAGAGGGTATTCAGGGCACCCACAGGTAGGAAACTAAATCGCCCTTGTGTCAGGCTACACGAGTCCTGGCTGTGACCTTACTTTCCCTACCCTCTTGATCATTCTCATAGGCTTCTCATCTCTCTGGATCCCTCATTTCTGCTGATCCTTACCTCCCATTCTGCTGGACTATGGACTCCGGCACCAAGTTTTCACTCCTGCCCATCAGCAGGCGAGTCAATCTGGCCAAATTTTGGGTAGAAACGTATAAGTTTTCTTTTAAAAGTCAGCATTTGTGCCCTGGCTTTGCCACCCACTTATAGGTCCTTACACACCATTTCCTCTGACCTTCCCAACCAATGAAATTTGAGGACCTCATAGCTGTCAGTTAGAGATAAGCCTGACCTGTTCAGAAAGTAGCTAAATTTTTCAATGATTACGCCAGTCAGAATCCTGAGTAATAGAAACATTGTAGAACATTAATCTGCTCAGGCAAATGCAGCTAGTTAAAATTATTTCTCTAACGAGAGTTTTATTTTGACACTATGGTGAAGATTCAAGGCGAGAACAACACCAAGGCCAAAAAAAAGTATAAATAAGGTAACGTATATACAGAAAGTTAAGAGTTTAAAGCCTAGAGATTAAAGGAGGAAAGAGAGGATCTGCACGTTTTTTAAGAGTTGGACCGAAGGGTCTGTTTCCATGATGTATGATTCAATGACTCTAGATGCTGATTTGGAGTGGGACAGTATGCAACATGTCTTAATTACAATCCTGAGTAGCTGTAAGAAGTAGAAAATGAGCAGGGTGGCAAACTGATTATAGGTAAGGAAAACTGCAACTGGTTTAATGATCTTCATTTTGGTGCAGATGCAGAAACAGAACCACAAGCAATATTGTTTACTGCAGTTAGCCATTAGATCAGTTACTTTATTGCACTGGAAAAGCAAATAAAGCCATATGGTATCATTTTCTTCCATTCTGGAAAAAAAAAGCTACTGACAAAACTACCACAATAAAGGAGGAAACAAGCAGAACAATGGAAAACATCAATTAATATATCTTGTAGAGTCAGTGCTTCTTGACAAGAAGATTTATCCTTGGCCACAAAGTACACCCTTGGGCTCATTCACAGCGGATTTCTCAGCAATATCCTTGAAAGGTGAAGTTTTAGGAAGGATGTAACCATTCTATACAAACCATATGTGCTTAATGGTAGCCTAATGTCAACAGAAGCAACACACAAAAGCAAACAAATGTACATCAAAACGGTTTAGCACACAGCCATAAACATACTTCAGTTGTTGAAATGGGAACATTAACTTACTTAAATCCATTTTAAAAATTAGAGGCAAAAGCAGTAAAGTTGTACACACAAAATTTTACTTTTGGATATAAATGTATGTTGATGAGGTTTCAATATTAGACAATCTGTTATGATATAATTAACATCAGTCTTTTGTGGGAGGAGAGACTTGGTATGAACAAAACCATATTTGTTCATAAAGAATACAGTTTCAATATTATTACAGTATTAAATCTTTTGTTTAACACTAAGTGATTGAATCCAGACAAGATCCCTTCCATTTTGGTTATATAAAATGCCAAATCTCCTTCCATCAAAATTGACAATTCTATTTCCAGTCCCTTTATGATATGATCAGAAAGAAATTCTAGTCCATTTATCTCACACATTTAAAGCCGAGGAACAATAGGTGGAATAGGATTTCCAACTCCAGTTGATCGTATTCTTGGAGGTGCATCACTTGGTCTCCTGCTCTATTTACCCTGACCCAGAATATTTCCATTGGTGATCCTAGATACCCATTCTTATGGCACCACATACTGCCTCCCTACGCCAACCTGAAAGCAAAAAGATACATTATTAATTAATTGAATAATTCTTGACTGCTCGTCAGCAGCTGTTTTCCCATCTTCAAAATTTTTTTTTTTTTTTACAGCAAATAAGCAGAAGTATTCCAAGGAAATAATTAACATTATGTGTTCTTATTCAATGTTCAGATTGTTATGGTTTCCAACAGTACCCTAGAGGTTTTGTTTCAAGTCCAGGAGCCTTCAGCTCAATCTTGGTAGGTTGGCAACCATGATGCAGCAGTTATTCAGCTCTGAGTTTCCAGGCTTAATCACAGTCTGGGTTGATAGTATAACAGTTCATTTTCCTCTCCAGTTGTAAAGAACGTGCACAAATTAATTTGCACAGACTCAGTCCAGTTCTTTGCACAAAACTATCTAGATCCTTGAGACATCCCAGAATGCTTATTCTGCATTTTATCTGGCAACACTTGATGCTGAGCTGGATAAGCCATGTAAAAAAGCATTCCATTTTCCAGTATTACTATTATGCAAAATCAACTGAGGTGTAAAGAGTAAGTGGAGATTTACACAGAAAATCACTGACCCCAGAAACTCCATTAAAGATTTATCGAAGCAATCACAAGGGACCAATAATTCAATCATAAAGGGTTGGTTTCCCTTAGAATGTAGGTCCTTGTAACTTCAAACACATGGTAGAATTCATCCATAGGAGGTTCTAATTTATAACTACATGCAGTTTAAAGTGGATATCTCACTTTATTAGTTCTTTTAAAATAAAATTGAGAATGTATCTTTAAGTTGAATATGTATTCAACTTCTTCGTTTTTCGGCTATTTTAGTGGATGTTCTGAATATTTATTTCAGATGCTAGTCCCCTTGGGGTTACTAACTTGGTGGACTTAGTGATTAACAAAATGAAAGGCTCAATCAACATTAAACAATACTATCATTAACCTAGTGATTTAGTTTCAATGGTATGAATGCTACCTTTGGCCCTTAAACTATAGCAATATTGAATGTAGAAACTCCCTGATTGTTTTTGACAGTTTAAACTGTAAAATCAGCAGGTTGCCAAAGCTGACTCTATTTAGGTTGGCTGCTTTCTTTAATTTTAGAAAAAGGTCTTAAGAAAAGTTTATCTTTTCAAAACTGTAAACTAGTTAATTTGTAGTATGGACATGATTGCAGTCATCAATGTGAAATTTAATCAAGAGTTGTTGTCCAAGTTTTACTTCCTTCATAAAGCTATTTGTTCAACATTGCAGAGATGGTTATTCTTAAATTAAACAACCTGACAGACATTGCTTAGACCTGTTATTCTAAACAGAGCCTTCACGTTCTCAATAGCTATTAAAAAGAAACAGAGGTTAAACCCACTGAATTCAAATTCATGCTGCTTAATCTTATGGGCACAGTACAGGATGTAAAACTGGGCACAGCTTGTGCCTGCTGACTGGAAAACAAGCCAATACACAAATAAATGTACATAACTCGTATTAAACTCGCAGTGAAAGTTTAGCCCAATGCATATTTCCTGAGCGAGGTAAAGTTACCAATTATTCTGATTTACTGCAAAAAGTTGTGGGGTTTTGCCTGACTGCAGTGAGGTCAATGCTTAGATTTAATTCAGAATGAGGTTCTGCCTGACTTGGGTCAGAGACAGACAGACAGGCTGTTTAGATTAATTGTGAAACATGTTTTACTTGACTGGATAAGGGGCAGGGTATGTTTAATGTATTTACATTTAGAGGATCCTGTACTCATTTTTTAAATGAATTAACCTGACAGATACTGCAGGGCAGGCTGGCAAAGTGCAAATTTAGAACATAAAAATATGGACTCTGGCTTGACTTCAATTTGATTGAGTGTGAACCACAGTTAAGTTCTACATGTCTTATATTTATTTATTTTTGGAGGAGTGGTTAACTACAGTAAAAGTATAATACATTTCATTGTATACCTTTTACACCTACGCAACTTACACATTACACACAGACTGAAAAAAATAAGCATATGGAAAGAACCACCCTCAGTATGAGTAACAGCAGTAAGACTGATAATAATCATAATGAATTTACAGACAGCAGTGCGACTTTACTTTGAGTTTGATTTATTGTTGTCACATGTACTGATTTACAGTGAAAAGTGTTGTTTTGCATGCTATACAGGCAGATCGTGCCATACAAAATGCATCAGGGTAGCAGAACAGTGTTACACCCACAGAGAAGATACAGAGATAGAGAGAGAGAGAGATCAACATTAACATTTGAGAGGTCCGTTCAAAAGTCTAATAACAGTGGGGAAGAAGCTGTCTTGCATCTGTTTGCATGTGTATGCAAACTTTTATATCTTCTGTCCGTAGGAAAAGGGTGGAAGAGAGTGTAACCAGGGTGGGAGGGGTCTTTGATTATGTTGGTTGCTTTCCCGAGGCAGCAGGAAGTATAGATGGAGTCAATGGATAGAAGGCTGTTTTGAGTGATGGACTGGGCTGCATTCATAACCCCCTGTAGTTTCTTGCAGTCTTGGGAAAGGGAGTTGCCACACCACACTGTGATGCACCCAGATAGGATGCTTTCTATGGTACATCCATAAAAATTGGTAAGACTCTTTGTGGACATGTTGAATTTCCTTAGCTCCTGAGGAAGTACAGACATTGTTGTGCTTTCTTGTCCATCACATTGACGTGTGTGGACCAGGTCAGATTGTTGGTGATCATCACTCCCAGGACTTTGATGGTCTCGACCATCTCGACCATCTCAACCTCAGCACCATTGATGCAGACAGAGGGTGTGCCCTCCACTCCCATTCATAGTTCTGTTTCCACGCTGTACATCTCTGTGACCCTAAGTCAATGACCAGTTCCTTCGTTTTGCTGATGTTGATGGAGAGATTGTTGTCTTTGCACTATGCTGCCAAGCACTCAATCTCTTTTCTGTACTCTGTTTCATTGTTGTTTGAGATCCAACCTACAACAGTGGTGTCATCAGCAAACTTGTAAATGGAGTTGGGCAGAATGTGGCCGCATGCGCGAGTGAATAAGCAGTATAATTGGGGGCTGAGTACTCAGCCTTGTGGGGCACTCGTGTTGAGAATTATCATGGAGAAGGTGTTGTTGCCTATTGTTAATAATTGTGATCTATGGGTCAGAAAGTCGAGAACCCAGTTACGGGGGGAGCCGAGACCTCAGAGTTTGGAAATGAGTTTGTTTGGAATTATGGTCTTGAAGGTGGAGCTGTAGTCCCTAAGTAGGAGCCTGTCAGCTTTCCTGCTCCTCTGATGCTGCTTGGCCTGCTGTGTTCATCCAGCTCTACTCCTTGATATCTCTGCCTGACATAGGTATCCTTGTTATCCAAATATTCCAGGGATGAGTGTAGGGCCAGGGGAGATAGCGCCTCCCCTGGATCTGTTGTGACAGTAGGCGAATTACAAAAGATCAAGACAATTTGGTAGGCTGGAGTCGATGTGAGCCACGACTAACCTCTCAAAACTCTCCGTAAATCATGGAGGTCAGATCAACTGAGCAGTAGTCATTGAGACAGGCTGTATGCTTTTTCATTGGCACTGGAATGATAGTGGTCTTCTTGAAGCAGGTGGGGGCTTCAGATCAGATCATAGCGAGGAAAGGTTAAAGATGTCAGCGAATACTATCGCCAACTGGTCTGCACAGTTGGATCTGAGTGCACAGCTGGGTATCCCAACCAGGCCAATCACTTTCAGTGAGTTCATTCTCAAGAAGGCCAATCTAACGTCTGAGGCAATGACTATGGGTAGAGGTACACCAGAGGCTGTTGGAACTGGTGACATCATTCTGCTAACCTTCTGTTCAATGCAAGCGTAGAATGTTATGTTATGTAAGCCTTGCACAAATGATGGGTGTCCATGTGGTTAATCTGGATCTCAAGCTGCACTTAGTATTTTCTCTTGGTGTCTCTGATGGCCTTGTAAAGATCATACCTGAATTTCCTGTATAGGTCAGGGTTGCCTGACTTGAAAGCCTCAGAGCTGGACTTCAGCAGGGAGTGGATTTCCTGGTTCACTCCTGATTTCTGGTTGGGGATCATTTGGATTACTTCTTTAGCACGCAGTCTTCTACACACTTACTAATGAAGTCTGTAACAGTAATGGCATACTCATCTAGGTTGGCCGCTGAGTTCTTGAATATGAATCAGTCTACCGACTAAGCAATCCCATAGAAGCCCTTCTGTTGCCTCAGACCAACACTGCATTACTTTCTGTACTGGGTCCTCAAGCTTCAATTTCTGCTTGTAAGCCAGGAGGAGGAGCACAGTTCTGTGGTCTGACGGTGGGATGAAGGGGTAGGCATCTATGAGGGTTGTGCACCAATGGTCAAGGATGTTTGGACCTCTGGTGGGACAGGAGATGTGTTGATGGTATTTTGGTAGCACATTCTTGAGGTTAGCATGGTTGAAGTCACCAGCTACAATGAGCAAGGCCTCGGGGTATTCTGTCTCAAGACTGTTTGTGGCATTGTATACTTCATCTAGTGCATTCTTCACTTCCACCTGTCAGGACAGCTGAAGTAAGTTCCCGTGGCAGGTAGTAAGGTAGCACTTCACTGTTAGACGTTCTAGGTCAGGAGAGCAGTAACTCACCGTGGTCACCATGTGTGAGCACCAGGAGGTGTTGATAGGAGGCAGACCCCACCACCCCTTGCCTTACCTGAGGATGCTGAGTAATCAATTCGATGAACTATGAAACCCTATGGCTGTGAGACACAGTAAGGTGTAGCAGGAGTGAGCCATGTTTTCAAGAAACAGAGCAGACAGCAGTCTCTCAATTCCCTTCACATGCGGGAAGTTTATCTTTATTAAAACAAAGACTGCATTAAATCCATCAGTCTTCCTATATACAACCAAAAGTTAAATAGGTCAATAATTAAGTTAAGATTAACACAAAGCAAAATATTTTACTAATTTAAAAGAAAAAAAACAATTTTTTGTTTAATTGTTGTAAGATGCAACTCCAGCATGAGATTTTACTTGCTTCACCATTTAGAATCGGAATTAGAATAATAAACTAGCCATTTGCAATTGACTTAATTAGAAAATAACTAGGAGCTGCCTTTGGATGCCTGCCCTCCCATGATTGAGTTGAATATAGTTTTCACGTATATAGATACATACAGACATTACATGTATGTCAATTTAAGTCAATATACATATACTCTAAATCTCTGCCTTGCTCTCCACATAATCTATTAAAGCAACAGGACCTGGATTTATCCAAGAAACACAGTGAGGCTAATGATACTTTCCATTATTTATGTCTATATTAGATGACAATTTCTGATAGACATAGTTACATAGAAAAGTGGTAAAACTAATGGTTGCTTTCCAGGATGCAGTCTTCCATTAATTTTGCAAAATACTAGCTAGCACCCTTACTCAATTTTCAAACATTGCATTTGGCATGACAAATTCTATACTTAGACCCACTTTGTCATAAAAAAGACAAATCTTGTCCACTCCAGGACAAATAGTTTTCAATAGCATGATAAATCTTAATTACTGTTAAGCAGTCTCATTAGCATTGAAAAGGAACTTGTAAGTGTGAAGTCTCACTTGCTCGGACCTTAATTGTTGATTTCTTTTCTTTCTCTCTCTTTCATCTCTATTTTACCATCTAATCTGTTCCTCCCTCCCCTTATTTTACATTCTTTACCTGATGTGACATTTTTCTAATTTAAATTAAAATAAAATAAAAAACAGGAAATGACTGGACATACTCAGCAGGGCATGCAGCGTCTCTCTAGAGAGACGAAGAGTTTATTCTCTAGGAATGATGTGAACTTTCAAAAAAAAGGGGAACTATTAGAAACGTTTTAAGCAGGTTAAATAGTGGTGGGTGGAAGAGGATCAAAAGGAAGGGAGATTAAATGACAAAAGAGTTGATAGTGCAGGGCCAAAAGGAGTGATAATGACATAAGCAAAGAAACAAAACAATCTGTTGAGCGGATGTGTGAATTATAGGATGCTGAACTGCTGCTGTTCTAAATCCAAAAAAAAGGTAGATCAAAATAAATAAAGGATAGGAAACAAATTGTGGGTACAGATTATGATCCAAAATTGTTGAACACAACATTGAGTCGAAAAATGCTGAAAGTGCTGAATTGCAAGTTCATATGTTTTACCTTGAGCTCTGTTGAGCTTCACTGGAACACTACAGCAAGTTAAGTATGGAGAGGTCAACCTGAGAATAAGGTGGAGAAGTCAAATGGCAGGTACAGAGAATCTTGGTCTTGCTTGTGGTCTGAATGGTGGCATTCCATAATGTGGTCTTCCATGTTGATCTCCTTAATGTAGATAACAACACAATGGAAGCAGCACGTACTGTATAATAAACTGAAAAGAAGTACAAATAAATTACTACTTCACGTAGAAGGAGTGTTTGAGGCCTTGGCTAGTGAAGAGAGTGGAGGTAAAAGAGCAGAAATTATATCTCCTGTGCTTATATGGAATGGTTCTGTGGGAAGGAGCTTGGATGCTGGAGGTAATTGGGAAGTAGACTACGGTAATTAGACTAAATGGTTTCCTCAGAATGCTGACACAGGCAGACAAGGGAAAATTAGTTCAGTTGTGGCGCATGCCAATGTTGGCAAAAATGACAGAGGATGGTCCATTGAATACAGAAGCCAGTCAGGTGGAAGATGATGACATGGGAACCCTATGTTTGGAGGAAAGTAAAGGCATGAAAGAAGAAGTGCCAGAAATGAAACAAACATGATCGAGGACCTAGTCAACCATAGTTTGGGAAAACTTCAATTAAGGAAAGATGAAGACATATTCAAAGTACCATTGTGAATTTTGCATCACGAAAACAAATGCCTCAGAGAAGAAGAAATTGAGGGGTGCAATGTAGTCCCTAAAGGAGGTTGAGTGCGAACATGTATAGTCAAGGCAGCTGGGGGTATCAGTGTGATTATAAAGAGTATTTGTTAACATATCTCCAGAAATGGAGACAGAGAAGTCAATGAAGTGTATGGAAGAATTAGAAGTGGGTCATGTGAAGGTAGGGAAGGATAGAAATTGGAAGCAAAGCTAATAAGGTTTTCCAATTCAGGGTAAGAGCAGGAAACAGTATTGATACAATCATGAAGGTACCAAATAAAGACTGACACTTCCTGGTTCAAACTCTGTGATGCTCTTTAATAGTATTTCAATCTGATTGGTTTGTGAGATATGTAGTTAACTGCTTTATTCATAACAAATTCAGGAACTCAGCACATCTTCAAAAACACTCCAGAGTACTTCAAGAAACCTTGTACAAGTTCTTGAAAATCACAATGCCTCCGAGCTGATTTCTAGTTCTGTAGATGACTAATGCTAACTGTTCCTGCAGCTGAGCACATATTCTTTGGTGAATGGCAATTTAATTTGTTGAATGGACCAAATTTGGAAATATAACATTCCCATCAGGCAATAAAGTTGTGTGACAGGATGATAGCAACAGTTTGGCCTATGCATGGGCTCCCTCAACCTGGGTGCCTTATGGTCTGCTCATTTCCCTTATCCCACATACAGCTTCAAATTTCGATCTATTACTCTCCCTTTCCAGATCCCTAAGTACTGAGAGTTTTGTTGACACCAAGAGTGCCTTCTCTTGCTGAAAAGTTAGGGGAAACTTTCATCTAGATTTTTCTAACAAAGGTAATTGTAGATACAACCTCGGCTCAGGTTGACAAATGAGACAGTACTGCAGTGTTACTGCTCTGGAGTATATGGAGAATAAGATAAGATACTCAGGTTCTG
The DNA here is from genome assembly GCF_021869965.1 of Rhincodon typus. Classification (NCBI taxonomy): domain Eukaryota; kingdom Metazoa; phylum Chordata; class Chondrichthyes; order Orectolobiformes; family Rhincodontidae; genus Rhincodon; species Rhincodon typus. The sequence goes on from NC_063350.1 coordinate 32,318,730, forward strand.
AACAGTGTGCGATCCTTTAAACTTATGAAAGGCTGACATAAAGGGAAAGGTTGTACATGACATGGTACAATCACTTGTGTTTTGGAGGCTGCATGTCTTCTGGCTGACTGTGAACAGTACTACAGGAGATTTGCTAATTTGTTTTTAATCCACTCAGAAGTGCTCACGTTGAAAGAAATCATACTAAAGTGTCAGAGGCCAAGACAGATTATTGAAAATTGATTTGAGATAGATCAGAATGTTTGCCAGCATTAATGTTCCATCGATGTATTGTCACCCACCGATGTCAGAGGGGGATCTCATAAAAACATATAAAATCCTGATGGGGCTGGACAGGCTAGATGTGGGAAGAATGTTTCCAGTGTTGGGGAAGTCCAGAACAAGGGGTCACAGTCCAAGAGTAAGGGGTAAGCCATTCAGCACTGAGATGAAGAAGAATTTCTTCAGTCAGAGAGTGTGAACCTGTGAAATTCTCTTCCACAGGAAGCTGTTAGGGCCAGTTCATTAGATATATTCAGGAGGGAGCTGGATGCGGCCCTTGCGGTTAAAGGGATCAATGGGTATGGGGAGGGGGCAGGAATGGGATATTGAAACGGCATGATCGTATTGAATGGTGGTATAGGCTCAAAGGGCCGAATAACCTACTCCTGCACCTATTTTCTATGTTTATATGTTTCTAGGACCCATCACTGTCTCAAAGTGCTGAAGAGCAACTCGCCTCTGATTAGCTGTTAACTAGCTACAGATCAGAAAGTTTCTCCTTGACAAACTCTCCTGATTTTTTAACCAGAGACAGAGAATGAATAATCTAGGGAATGGTATAATTCCGCCCTATGTTGCTGTCCACCTCAGTGATTTCAATTTTCAAATTATGGATGCAGTATTTGGAGAGAGCATCTTCCCTCAATAGAAAAGACTGTTTGTAAGGGCATGGTTTAAATTAATTACGAATAGCATCATATTGAGCTCTGGGCGATTGAGATATAGTACTGCCATCAATCCTCCTTTCCAATTGTGTTAATCAACATTTGGACACATTATGACACACATCTGGAACAGCTCGGAATTGAATCCAGATCTTCTGGCCTAGAGTAGGGTCACTACCACTGTGCCACAAGAGCCCTCAGTTCTGCATTATTGATATTTTTCTAATCAACTTGTTCAGAGATATTATGTTGAGTCAAAGGGCCTATCTAATTATCACTGGTTGAGGAGTCTTAACAAAGAGTGGCACTTGTCTTACATAAGAGGAGATGGTTAATTTTGTGATTACAGTATGTTACATGACTAGTTAAGCATAGGTACAAAGACTATCAGAAGCCAGTGACAGCACATCTGTCTTCATCAGGGCCTCGTGCTAGACTGCCTGATTCTCTGCACAAAGACAATGTGACATTGTTAGATTGGGTGGACTCAATGGACTTCAGCATTATCCTTTAGAACCATTACCTTACATAACAAGTAGCAGTGACTTTAAAGTAGTGTTTGGAAATTTGGATATTTGTTTTCTTCCTGTAAGACGCATGTGTGTCATTTTGAGGTCAACAAAAGACAATAGCAGCACACCCCTCCAAACATGACAAGCCAAGGCTCAGAGTTCAGTGGTAAAGTAGAAGTATTTTGCTGTTTCTAGAAAGTTTGTAATTTGCTATAAATTTCTTCTTTGCTCTGAATACAGTTAGTAACCTGTTTAACATAAAAAGAAATAACTTAACCTTTCACAACATCAGGACATCCTATGAAGCTTAACAGCCAATTCAATACTTTTGAAGTGTTGCCATTTTTTTGCAGAAGTGTTGTAAAATGTGGCAGAATTGCACAGAGCTTATTGCAATGGGATAAATATCCAGATAAACTTTTTCGGTAATGTTAGTTCATGGAATAAACGTTGGCCAAAATACAAAGACAATTCACCTGTTCTTAACTAAATTTTTCATTTTATATTCAGCTGAAAAAACAGAAAGGAAGGTGGTTTAATATTTCATCTAAGAGACAACTTCCAGTAAGGCATCCTTCTCTCAATACTACACTTATGTTAAACATGTTGGTTTATACCCTTAATCTCAATCTGACAGACTGTATATATTTCAGTCTGCGGATGAAAAAAGAGATCATTGTATGGTGTCCTAGGGCCAAATATTTTCATGTTCATCAATGATGCCTTCTCCATCCTAAGGTCAGAAGTAGGACCTAAGGTCACTGAAGATTACAGCATCTCCTAACTCACAGAAGCCGGAATACTATCTTAAGGCACAAATCAAGTGTGGGATGGAAAATTCTCTAATTGCCAGGATGAGTGCAGTTCCAACACTGTACACTGAAGGAGCTTTATGCCATCCAGGAGAAAACAGCCTCCTTGATTGAAACCTCATCCACCACCTTAAACATTCAGTCCCTTGACCATCACTGCCATGTGCACCGTTTATAAGATGCAGTGAAGCAGCTTGCCAAGGCACTTTAAGATTATCTTCCAAACTTGTGATCTGTACTGCCTAGAAAAACAAGGGCACAGGATCAAAGATCACCAACTGCCAGTTCTCCTCTAAACTACTGACCATCTTGAGTTGGAATTATGTCACTGCTACTCATTGTTGTATCAAATTCCGAAACTCCTTCTCTAACAGCAGTGTGTGTGTACCTACACCAGACTGACTGCAGTGGTTCAAGAAGACAGCTTAGCACCATTTTAACCCAATCTCTGGACATTGGGGATCAGCCTCGTGGCTCTTCTCTGTATTATACCCAGTTTTTGAACAGATCCCTTATTTGCTGGCATAAAGATATGTAGTTCTATGGTTCTATGGTCCTAGTATGCATGGCGATCAATTAATTGATTATTGAATATATACAAGGCTGATTCACACCGGTTTATATCTACAAGAAAGTCGAGGGTTATAGGGATCAGGTAGCAAAGCAGAGATAAGATCAACCATGACTTTATTGAATGGCTTCCTCCTACTCTTGTTCATACGTTCTTGTGGATTAATTACTTAGACCTGGTTAATTTTGCCTGATATTGTACTTTAAATTTTAGTCGAGATTATATTGTGATTACAGGGTTTATGCTGTCCAGCGTAAATTTCAGGAGCAAGTTCTGCTTAGCAGGTTACCCCACTTTAAATTTATGACTATCATGAGGCTTTCATCCGTCTCCAGGAGGAAGTCCTGCCTCATAGATATGCCAGTCAATTGGATCACAGCAGCTGTGCTCCACTCTGCGATCGGTGGCCACTGCTGGAATTGCAAATGGCCGGGGGGAAGGGAATCATGGATGTCCTAGAACTGAGCTAGGTCTGAGGTCTTCCCAGAGTCGGTTTGGCAGGCCATGGCATGAGCAAGATGAAGGGGGGCAAGTTAAACAAGAAATGGGAGAAGGGTGGAGGCAGAAAGGTTAAAACTGTGAAAGGGGCATCCAACTGGCACAGGAAGCACGAAGAAAGCAAATCTCTTTCAGTCACCAATAGGGTTAAATCCACAGAAGTGCACTTTGGCACAGGGCTCTCTGATCACCCACCAAATCAGGGAGCTGACAGGATGATTTCAATTAGGCATTCGTTGCTCTCTTACAGGCTGCGGTTGAGTGAGCTGCTGGAAGTCTCTTCTGCCTCCCAAAAGATTGTGGTGGGGCAGATGGGCCACAATGCTGATGGCATGGCTTCCTAATTTACACTTCTAAATTCCTGTTTTCTGGTCCACAGGTAGCCAGTAAAATTCAGCATTTTAATGGAAATGCATCAGAAATACATTTTTAACATAATGTATCAAATATATAATCAAAACCTGTTTAAAGTGACAGTGCCAATGGGAAAGATATAGATTTAGAAATGCAAAGTTCATTGTCGATATTTAATTTCTTTAATTACTACATCCTGTTCAATTTTTACTCAAATATTATTCAAAGTTTATTGCAGCCGTCTATTTGCTAACGCCCTCAATTCTGGATTGAGGAACAGAACAGTTCACTGATGGATGATATAAGAAACAAGCATTAGAAAAGAGACATCACAGCTGTGGGATCACACTCAAAATTAATACTTCAAAGTGATGAATCCAATATAGATCTAAAAGTAATTTAAATTTAAATGAAGCTTTGTTTAGATAAGACACAATGAGGGTTACAAACTATGAAATGTTTAATGAAATATATTTAATCCATGAGCCACTAAATTTCTGTCTTCTAAATTCAATCCTTAGTCAGTGTCACTAAATTCAACCTTTCCTCTTAGAGTCCTAATTCTTTTCTCACCATGTATCTTCCTCATGTGTGCCTTTGCTTCCAGAATATTCTAAAATGTATTTTTTGCATTTGAATAAACTTAGTTAACTCTTAGGATAAATTAATTCCACTTGGACATGTGCGGGGTTTAGCTTTCTGACAAATTCTTTCACTTCAGAGTTTTACAGCTGAGAAGATTATACTTAGTCAAACAATGCTTTCAATACGTCTCACAGTTTCCTCACTCCTCATTGATAAATAAGAGGCAGGCACAGAAGAGGTGAGGGAAAATATGTGGCAGTAAAAATAATAGACAAGCCCAGAAAGGAAAATTAAGGTAAGTGAAAGAACTGGCATGTCATCTTTAGCAAAAAATGGGTACATACACTAAGGTGTTGTGAAAACAAAGGATGGGGCAATAGCTAAGGAATTGACAGACTTAGGAAATGCGGGGCTGTAAGGGCGATTATAAACAGGGAAACCCCAATAATCAATCATGAAATATCAGTTAACTTACGTTTTACTCAGGAGGAGTTTGGACCAGAGGAAGGTCCTAGGAAAATAGAAGCCAGATATAGAGGTGGAAGAGCGTTCCAGTGTGTCACAGAGAAAACAGAATGTCTGGAAAGTAGAAGAGAGGTGATTAGTTTGGTCATCAAGTTTTCAGTGATAGCATGGTTGGAATGTGATCTGACAAAAATGAAACCTGGGTGGGTTGTATTAGGTAATGGTTCTGAAAGAGTTACTGTTGAAACTGGATTAAGCTCTACCCAATCCAATGATGTCACAAAATCTTTGGGTGAAGAAAAGGCCATCTAAAATGAAGTCTATTACTGATGGAGGCAAACATGCCACCTCTGGCTCCTTTCAGTTTGTATAATTATGCCTAACTAGTCAATGTAATTTGTACCCTTTGCCATCAAACAATAGATAACCCCTTATTATTACAAGTACCTCTTCTTGTTAAGACTCAATGGTGGCTTATGCTCTGCCACTACAAATTAGGTAGTATTTTAGACTCAGCACGGAACGTAAGATTAGTGTTAACTTTCTACCCTGTTAAGATTCCAGCTGATGTTATTACTAGACAATTCAGATCCTTGACTTGATAATCATATTTTTATTTGTTTTGGCTTTAACAAAATGGTGTCTTGCTGAAACATAAGCATGCATTTTGTATAGATTTTACTTTAACAATGAAATGGAGATTTATTAACAAAGGAAGTGAAAATAAAACTAACAACCCAGATTATCTATTCATAATATATATTCACAGATTGTTAAAATACAGTGCAAGTATAACCCCATTAATCCCAAAACATTTCTTTATAAATTGAACAGGAACAAAATAGTTTCTATACAATACTCAAAATACACCAGTAGTACACTAACTACGACACCACTCATACAATACTCACATCAGTGTCCTGTATTGTTATGTTGAAGCGTTGTGGCTTCAACTTGTAGAATGATACAGAAAATTGCTTCTTCCTGGAGTTATCATACACCTGCTCAAACGTACCTAGCTTTAAATAACCTCTTCAGGGTTTTAACCCAATGCTTCTAACTCTAACACACTCAAAGTCAAAAATGAAACTAAATGACTTCCTCAATCACCTATAGGCACTGTCTTTAAGTTTAAAAAAAAAGGTCAAGATCCATAAGACTCCAACAAACCTCTTTTGTTTTGCAATGTGAACAAAGTAAACTAAGTAAACAGAAATCGATTAGCACTATATAACGTTTGAAAACCATTCACTCTGAAGCCTGTCTTCAAAAGCTGCTTTTAAAACAAATCACCATGGCTACAGAAATACTTGCAAGTTAATTTATAACTTCAGACACACAGAAAACCTACCACTTACCTCATCAAAAACTAGAAACCTAAACTCACAAGAAATAACCCTATAATCATACATAGAAATCCCACAGTTTACATTACTACCCCAAACACAAGCCACAAGTGGTTGGTACTGCCAAAATATGGCAGTGAAAACCAGAAAACTGTAACAGTTATGACAGGACATTGGGTCAGAATTTTAGAGAATGCTCTTATTTCAGATTGTGCTGTAGTTTTGGTGATAATGGCTCAGCTCAGAAGGAAGATGTGGCTTATTTAATTCACTAGTCACCTAACTAACGTATACACTGATAAAATGCGAAATAAACTTGGTTTGACCGTTGAAAATATAAAATGCCGCAAATGCTGGAAATCTGAAATAAAAGCAGATAAAGCTAGAAATAGACAGCAGGTCATACAGAAACAGAACAGGGAAACAGAGTTCGTGGCCAGATCCTCCCATGACAACAGTTGCAAATGTTAAGATATCTGCTTCTGTTGCATTTTAAACCAACATGAAGCCTTGACCAGCGCACACGTGCAGTAACTGCCTATGAAACTTCATGGGTTTACGCTGCCTGGGACTCTATAAGAAGAGACTGGATTTTTTCAGAGTCGAAGAGACTTACCAGACCTATAAACTGGTGATGAGATCCCATTCGAAGATTTCTGCCACAGCACAGGTGAAGGATACCGGCAATGAACTTTCAAACTATAACCCCCAGCTGGCCAACTCTATTGCAGGGATGGACGTTTACTTACCCCCATGGATTTAGTGGAGTTGGGCCTGTTCTGGGTGAGACTTGGTTCCTGGCATCTCAGAGGAATCATGAGCCATAGACTGGATGCAAGAATATTTTTAACAGCAACTCTAAAGTGCATGTCCCCACCCTCACCTTCAATGGCCTCTGATTGAGCTTATAAAGAGCCCTTTGAATACTGTGCAATTTTCTACAGTCTGCTGCCTATCCTGTGCATCAGATGAGAAAAAGTTTGGGAATTGCTTACAGCAGGTATAACAAGGCATACTCAATGGTGGAAGAAAAAGGCCTGCCACTGAGATTATGGCTGCCTGTAGCAGAAGGGAATGGCAGTACCTGCATGATTTTTGAGCTTGATTGTTTGCTTTTTCTGAGCTTTCAATAAAAAAAACAGATTCAGAAGACAAACCTCTTTAAATTTTTAGCTATGACCTCACATCCTGTTTGCAGCTAACCCCATGATTCACTGGCCTGGAGTCCTCATTGATCCATTGCATCTGTCTTCCAACTGGATGATTGGTTGTCTAATGCTTGGTTCAACAAGCTGAAACAATGGGAGCAGGAGTGAGATTTCACTTTCTGTTCTTCCTCCCTCACCCAATCAGAAAATGTAAAATCCATCCCATAGTTACAGGCAGCCTTCTCTTTTGTCATGCTCTTTGAAGCTACATGTGATGATTTTGTAGTGGCTGCTTTACTGCACCACTCTGTTCTCTAATATGGATCTGTATGCTCACTCATCAACCTCAGAGAAGCAACAAGCTGATCTCCTCATTTGCTTAGACCCTGATATTATAGACTGTCTTTCAAGACCCTTTTCAGCCACATAACTGCTGGGATCCCTTAAACTGCATCACTTACATTGTTTATCTAATTCCTTACTGAACCTATTGAATTCCATCTCGTATGATTCTGACTTGATAAGAAAAACAGTGACATCAGTTACACCCCAGAAAGTGAGAAACTAAATGGACTAAAAGAAATAAAGGACCTGGGGATACAAGTGAACAATTAATTAAAAACAGCACTTCAGACAAGCATAGTAATTACAAAGCAAAGGAATTTATTTTAGGGTTAAAGAATTCAAAAATACTGAGAGTATGTTCAATTGGTAGAGAACTCTGATCAGGCAGCGCTGTGTAAAGTCCTGGTTTTCATTTACATAAAGGATGTACAAATAGTGAAGAAAGTGCAAAATTTTGTTTACAACGATGGTACCAGAACTGTGAAATTACAGCTTTTGAGAAAAATTGAAGAAGTTGGGCTCTTTTATTTACATTGGTAGAAATTAACTTAGCAGCGAAGAAAGATGTTTAATATCTTCTGCACTCTGTAAGGGTAACTGCCACCATCTTCTCTTTGCTACTGCACTATTACAGGACCACAACTTACTCTAACTCTACTGTTGCACTTCCATCCCTTGGAGACTCATGGATGAGAACTCTCATTATTCCTTGCTACATGAGCAACTAGATGCTCTCACCAACCTCATCTTCCCAAACTACAAACCCTTCCTGCTCACTGCACTTGCTTCTCATACACCATGGACACCTTGCCACTTCTTCTCCTGCATCACGATTAACTCTTCTTGCATTCACTGTTATTAAACTCAGTCCTTTCCTTTGTCCAATTGCAGGAAAATTTGGCCTTCTGGCGGAAGAGATATCTCTGCATCACCCTGACAGTCAAACCTGTGTTCCTCCAACTGTTGAACCTGACCAGTAGGACTGATTGTAACCAACTCCCTGGACTGGAATGGGATGGAATTGACTGACTATAGCAATGACCCTTGACTAACCATAGCAATGACCCTTGACTAACTATAATCCTCTTGACCAAACTAAGGACTAATTCCCCTTTGAGTTTTAGATATATGCCATTTGGTTGAAGCACGTGTAGTGTGCTTGTTGCGTAAGTTGTTAGTACATGCTGCAGATGAGACATTGGCACAGCACAGTGCCATACGGCAACATTTTCATTCCTTTGACTGTTCAATGCACCAAACTGTGACAAGCTGTGTGCCTCACCCTCTCCACTAAAATGAAATGTTTGCCACAGAGGATGGCACTCTTCAATTAAGTGCAGAATCAGTGAATGCTAAGAAAGCAAACTTAGACCAATAAAGTGCATTATGTGTAGATGAATGACATATATTTATGTCCCTGCATGCAAAATGACCTGGTAGAGGTATGTAGGACATAAACATCCTGAGCTCTGAAGTGAAGTCCTAAAGGAATGAAGTGGTATGTGAGTTGGTCCAAATACAGCCATGATGATTTAGTAAGGCTGTTGGTTCGCTTATGCTCATTTGCGAAGATAAAGGGTAGAAGAGGACAGTGTCCATGGAATATGTGGAGATGTTGTGGTGGAGACGGAATTGTCTGAAGGTTTGGAGAAGCAAGTGGTGAGCTGCTGCTGTGAGCTAACAGCCCACACAGGAGCATCTGGTTTCTTGGGGAAGGAATGGAGAACTGAGAAAGACAGACAATGAAGCAAGTTTCACTTATAATGAGAAATAAGTGCATGGAAACAAGGTAATCACTGCTCATGAATGAAATTCAGAATCCTAAGGGGAAAACTGGAAGGTTTGTTTCTCGACATCAACAAATTGATTTTTCCAATTTTGCTCCATTTTCCCAATTTTTTCACCATTCCCAGCACAGATCAAGGGAGCAGAAATTTCCACCCCATTTCATGTCTGAAATTAGTCGGAGTAATGGGCCTCAAACAATGAACCATTTCATTTTTACCAGACATCCATGTATTCCATAACATTTCACATGACTTCGAAAAGAAGTTAACTTGAGTTATTCCAGATTCTTATGTAAACAAGGTCATGCATCAATAAAACCGTTTTTAGAAACAGCAGCTCTATCAAGATTACATAACACTCTTGATATAATTCTTGAAGCGAAAATGAAATACTAATCTATCAAATTGTTAATGCCATTGCTGTGAAACCCAGAACTTCTTTGTAGCGTAATAAAATGCAGAAAGGTAAGTTATCTGTTCGTCTGATCCTTTCCTGCCACCTCTTTGTTTGTGGACATTCCTCTTCCTTACCCTTATGGTACAGGAAGTAAGTGGAAATAGGATTAATAATGAAGAATGAAACCATAATAACTAAGCCTGAGGGCTTTAGGGGTCCTGCTCTATATGAATATTACATGCACATGAAATCACAGAGGAGCATTTCAGAGGATGGAAATAGATAGACTGTCATGGGAATGTTCAATATCAATGACCTCTTACAGCAGGTGGAAAATTACAAACATCTGCACCATTTCCGCAAAAGGTCAACAGAATAATCAATGCAGCCAAAGCGGATGCTTTGATCAGCAGTCTTTATATCTTTGCGGAGCATTTGGCAAGTATTACGGACACAAATTTGCAAGTTTCAAGGCAATATTTCTCAGGGTGTGCACAATCTAATTCAGGACATCACGCCCGACCTCCTACTGATCAGATGTCAGGACCAACTCAAATAGATAACTAGAGCTTTTCTTTATGGTGCATTGCTCTGTTCTCCTGATATTTCATGTCACCTACCTAGACAATCCTCTCAGATACCTGCTTACACGGTGGCAGAATACTGGCCCAAGTTGTCTATGTACTTTCAGTAGTGATGGAGCTAATTCTGAGTCCCCTTACCACTCAGAATGCTGAGATAAGGGCCTTCTCAATCTTAAGAAGCTGATGATAACCTACTACAATCAAACATAACTGATGTCTCTAGATCTTAAGCATTGTTTTGACAAATCACTTAAGATTGTTTAAGAAAAACTATGAGATACCAGGAGTAGCTAGATTGATTGTGAAAAGCATGCTGGAACTAAATATGTGCATTCTAAAAACCATATAGTGATATGAGGATTGAAAGAATTCTATGTTGAATTATTAAACTGTTGCCTCCTTACGCAAGTATCTTCTAAGATATCATTAAGAGAGCAGTCCACAGATTGTGGTCAATGTGCACCTCCTATGTGCTCTTCATCTCCTTTGTTTTAGCCTGATTCTAAATGTCATTTTCATTTCTTCTTCTAACTGGTCTTGCACTGCCTTCATCAGAAAAATATATTTAGAATGCTACTAGGGAATCCACAGTACAAGTTCCAGGTCCGACGGATCAGATGTCATAAAATTTCTTTGCCAAAATCTCTGAAAGATGCTCTTTCTTGATTTCACAGCAAAAATGCTTCAATTCACTTCAGTCAAAAGTGATGCGTTAAATGTAATTATAGGACAGTCAGAGACAATGGATTTTTACTGCTTACTTTTTGTTCCACAAGTACAAATTAAGTCAACTGTAATTCTGGTGTAAAAGGTGTAACTTTGAGGACAGCAACTCTTGCCTTCATTAATACGTCATTTGTAGATATTCATCATTTTAGGGTGTAAGGCTTATCTTTTAAAGACATCAAAGGGAATCACATTGGGAATGTCTGTAAATGTGATTCCAGAATATTTGATCTACACCCCAAACTCTTGTCCTTTGTCAATACCACCTCACATTCAGATGAAGGTATTGGAACTTTGGGCTAAACGTCCTATTGGTCATAGAATAATGTGAAATATATTCCAGTTTACAGTAAATAAAGAAAGATTGTTGTTTTTAAGAGCTTTGCTGAATCCAAAAGATAATATTTTATGCTATATCTTTCTTATGTTATTATGGTCTCCAGATAAAAAAAGGATTAATTTTCACAAATGTTTTCCTGATTGTTCACCCCAACCTCGCAAAGAAAGAGCGGAAATTCTGGAAAAGTAGTGTGTAAACCAATAATGCTTGTTTTTCCACTGTTTCTCTTTGTCCTCTATTAAACTTAAACGAGCAGAGCAGGAGAATACCTGCAGAATTTCATCCCAAGACATTTAAGCATTTTAGGCTTTCTTGTCCAATGTAAATCCATTGGTTTAACACCTCATCCAAAAGGCAAGAGATCTAATGGTGCAGCATCCCCTTGGGAATACATTAAAGTGTTAGCTTACATTTTTCGGTCAAATCCCTGGAATGGGATTTGAACCCATGTGATAGATGCATAACATTCCATATAATGTCAAACTATTACAAGCAGAACAGGAGAAAAATACGCAGCAAAACTAATAAGAGCAGGATCATAGCTGGAAAATTGAGTTACTTAAAAGGTTGAGTCAATACATAATGATACAGCCTTATGCTTCAAAATTTTGGCCTATTTTCATCATCTTAGCAATTTATATTTACTAATTTACTTTCTGCAATAATCTCAGTTTGCACATCCTGTTTATGAATAGAGTTAACACTTTAACTTTTAGGTGTTAGATATTCTGAATGGAATGTCAGCCTCAGCATTTTAAAAAGGCTAAAATGGCAAATTATAAACTAGTACAGAAATTACAAAACCTCTTTGAAAAATGCCTCAAGCAGAACCTCAGACTTTGCTGATGAAATCTTGTAAAGTTCAAGGGTAAATCATTTGATCATAGCAATGAAGTGGCAAGACTAGAGTAAAGTGAACATAGCCGCTAACTGACATCCCACCAGAATGACCTTGCAGGAATTTCTCTCCAAGGTGAGCTCCACAACAAACACTCATGGAATATTAGGGAAAATAATAATGTCACCTTTTGAAAGGCTATCAATATTTAAAGCTAATTTCAGCTTTTCCAAATGAGGGAACAAAGTGGCTAACAAAACTGGAGTGTGAGATAAAACAAATGTGGAGGCAAGAGATGGAGTCTGTGGGCAACTGGTGAAGTCGCTTCATAATACTTGGTTACAATAAAGGTTTCTCTGGCCACCCAGAGATTTCTTGTTGGAGAACAGTAGTGCATGCCAGCCACCAGGCTGTGTACACTACCCAAGTGATTCAGTAACTGGTACACAAAATGGCACACTTCAAGGGAGTCAAAAAACTCGTACTATCACTTATCACTTGTATGTTTTAATGTGCCGCATTTGATCTGTTCATCTGTCTACTAGTCACTGAATTATACACAATCTTGCAGCATTCATTGCTTCTCATGCAAACCCAACATTCAGCAGGACACACAATCAAGTGTAAGCTGCAAAGGAAAGTCTTGGCATCTTTCCACCTTCAAAAGACTTCATGCATGATAACCCAACCAGGCTACATAACATAAGGCTGCTTGCTGACACGCAGATGGGCTACAGATTGGGAACCCATCTGACGCTGTATGGACATTTTTAATTTTAAAAACAATCTCTGTTTGCATTGCATGATGTCACATATCACAAGGGAGCAAACTCGAAATGCACGGGGTTTCTAAAAATTCAATAGTAAAATCACAAAAAATTTTTAGCACTGAATTTTGTTATTAATATCACATTATATTTGGAATATAAAATTGTCAAATGTTCCAATTTAGCAGAAGACCAGCTGAAATACCAGTAGGCCTTGCTGTTCAAATGTTTTTCTCAATTTCTTTTGCTATTTTGGTCAATTTTAAATGGGATGGTAAAGGATCCAGCACCACGCCGACCTCATATCATTTCTATTAGAAAATGCCATCTCCATGACACTGTACAACATACCTTTACCTCATCTAATGTGCTGCTGTGATCTTCAATTTTTTTGTCATTTCCAGTCACAGTAGTTACAGAATTAAATTGCATAGGTCATTAAATTTTGTGCTACGGTTGTTGTTTTGAGTTCAAAATAGTGTCTGTACCATACAGGTATACATTTGATGTTGGCTGTACCAGACATCCATTTGGGTGAATAATTATAATGGATACTGGAATTGAGTGCTTAAAGAACGTAGAGTAGATGACCGTAAGGCTGAGACCCTAATGGTATGACTTTTGATCTGAACTCTTAAGCTAATGCTATCTTAACCTTGCATGACTGAACTTGCATTCTGAGGGAAGAAACCCACCAGGGCAATTTAAAAGGGGTCAATAAAAAATTTCAGGTTAAGTGCTGTTTAATTTCTACTAGCTTTATCGTTGATGCGGTCTACAGGGGAATGATGTGACATTTTAATTGTGATATTTTCCTAGATGACCGCTCTTGAACCCTGTGGTAATCACCACCTCTACCAGTATAAGGGTTGTTTGAAGTAGTTCACAGCCACTGATTTTCCTTTGTTTTTTGCTCTGTCTAGGTCTATCCAGTGATAAGTGGTAGAGAGGCACTGTTCTTATTTGGTTATAAGGTTTATTGCATAGTAGCAAAAAGTACAATTATGTTTTGCATAATATTAAGACCTTAGGGAGCAGACACATATCTCCCATAAGGAGAAATGACCTCTTCGTATCTACTCTGCCAAGCCCCCTGAGAAGGTTACATTCTTCAATGAGCACAGGCCTGATTTAGTCAACATCCCCCACAGAAGGAAATCCCTCCATGTATAGGACTAATCTAATGAAGATTTTCTGCCAGTATATCTTTTCCTAGTCAAGAGGTCCAAACTTGTTCCTTGTTTGTTCAAACTAGTGCGTTCTATCATTTTAACAAGAGTTCCCTATTTTTATAGCCCATGGCCTGTGAAATAAAGGTCAACATTCCATTTTCCTTCCCTGTTACCTGCTGAAAACTTATACATGATTTATTTGTGATGGGTGCATGAAGATACCCAAATTCCCCTGTGCCTGCAGCTCTCTGCAGTTTTTCTCCATTTAAATAATATGTAGCTCCACTTCTTCTTGCCAAAGTGCATAACCACAATTTTCACACATTATATTCCATCTACCAGTTTTTACCCACTCAGTTAACTTGCCTACATCCCTCTGTAGATACATTGTGTCATCCTCAATACTTGCTTTCTCATCTATACTTGTGTCATTCACATATTTGGCAGTAGTATGTCCACTCTGTCATCCAAGTCAATGTATTTTGTAAGTAATTGTGGCCTTAGTATTGATCACTGTGGCACTCCAGCAGTTACAGGTTTCTAACCTGAAAATGTCCCTCCTTTTCCCAACTCTCCATCTTCTATTAGTTAGCCAGTTCTCTATCTATACTAATATACTACCCCTAACCCCACAGGCTCATCTTATTATGTAACCTTATTGAAATCAAACACCTACTGGAAATTCAAAAATATAACATCTACTGATTTCCCCTTATCTATCCTGCTTGTTACTTCCTCAGATAATTCTAGTAGACTCTGCTTGATTATATTATGTATTTGTAAATTCTATTACATCATTTGTAATGATTCTAAAATGTCCCCAATGATAAATGCTAAGCTAATTAGCCCAGATACCCGTTTTCTTGTCTCTCTACCTTTGTGAATGAAGGTGTTACATTGGCAATTTTTCAATCCTTTGTGGCTTTTCCAGAACCTAAGGCGTCTTGGAAGATTACTACCAGTGCATCCAATATTTCTGTAGCTACTTTATTTAATGTGCTAGGTGTAACTGATCAGGTCCAGGAGACCTATCAACTTTTAGCTCCATTAGTTTCCCCAGTACATTTTCTCCAGTTACAATTATGGTATTTATTTCCTCCTCTCACTGACTGTTTTACCTTTTGGTTATTTATTATTAGCAGAGTTTTAGCTTCTGATTTTCCTTTGGTGATGACGGGTATTTCTCAGATTTGACAATTTTGTATAGTTGCAGATCTCACAATGATACATGAGATTTCAATCTATGTAAAAGTCTTTGGCCACCACACCACTGACTGAGCCCTTGCTGTTCATCTGGCAATGCCTAAGCATCCATGGTATATCGTTTAACAGAATCACAGAATCCCTACAGTGTGGAAACAGGCTATTCGGCCCAAAAGGTCCACACCGCCCCTCCAAAGAGCATCCCACCCCGACTCATTCCCCTACCCCTGCATTTCTCCATGTCTAACCCACCTAACCTAAACATCCCTGGACACTACGGGCAACTTAGCATGGCCTATCCACCTAACCTCCACATCTTTGGATATCTTTGGAGAAAACTGAATCACCCGGAGGAAACCCATGCAGACACGGGGACAACATGCAAACTCCACACAGACAGTCCATCCTCGGGTGATTGTCTGTGTGGAGTTTGCACATTCTCCCCGTGTCTGCTTGGGTTTCCTATCTTCCCAAAGTGAAACTGGAATAACTTAGTATTTTGTCATTCGTTAGTAAATCATCCATGATTTTGAAATGCTGTTGGCACTCACAGTATGTTTCCACACCTAATTCTTGATCTGACCATCCTTCAACATAATATTTGTGAATGGTGGCACAGCTTTGGTCACTCTTGCATTGTGACAAATTTGGTTGACCTTGTTTTAGCCTGCTGGTCACTGTTTCTTCTTAACCATGTGGAACATTTCTTTTATGCCATTGTCAGTCATCTCAACAAACGTTTTTTTTAATGGGTCCACCATGAGTCTAGCTGACCCGATGAAATCTTTTCTATGTTGCCCATTGACCAGTTGACAACTGTTTGTTTCTGGATCAATAATGTGATAACCGTTTCTTTCTGAACCAGTTGTTCCCTGAGAGGCAGTCAAGCTCCTACTTTCCTAAGGAAGTTAAAGTTATGATATGCATGTTAGCTCAAAAGTGAAGATTATTGATTGCAAAAAAAGTAAAAATTTTCAACATTCTTATTCTCCTTGTGCTGTCGTGTAATTTGCAGCACTCCTATGCTCTTTACAGTTATTCCACCAAAACCACACTGTCTCATCTCTGTAGGCTGTAGCTTCTTTTTCTTCAGCCACGGTAACTGGTCTGATAGGATAGAAATCTAGCCACTTATATCAAGTTTAAATTCAATGGGATAGTCATTGGCACAAACAAATTTTGTGAATACTCTATCATTGAGATCACCAATTTCCTCAATAAATGCCTCAACTATCTTTTCTAAAGGAGATTACTATATTAAAGGTTTTTGTATGTGTAAGCATCTCCTTTACTGCAACTGTATAACAATGCATTTATTCTGTATTAGAGATAGTAGGAACTGCAGATGCTGGAGAATCTGAGACAACAAGGTGCAGGGCTGGATGAACACAGCAGGCCAAGCAGCATCACAGGAGCAGAGAGGCTGACGTTTTGGGCCTAGACCCTTCATCAGAAAAGGGGGAGGGGAAGGGGGTTTTGAAATAAATAGGGAGAGAGTGGGAGGCGGATAGAAGAGGGATAGAGGAGAGGACAGCTGGAGAGGAAACAAACAGGTCGAAGAGGCAGGGATGGAGCCAGTAAAGGTGAGTGCAGGTAGGGAGTTAGGAAGGGGATAGGTCAGTCCAGGGAGGACGGACAGGTCAAGGGGGCGGGATGAGGTTGGTCGGTAGGAGATGGAGGTGCGGCTTGAGGTGGGAGGAGGGGATAGGTGGGAGGAAGAACAGGTTAGGGAGGCAGGGACAAGCTGGACTGGTTTTGGGATGCGGTAGGGGGAGGGGAGATTTTGAAACTTGTGAAATCCACATTGATACCATTGGGCTGCAGGGTTCCCAAGCGGAATATGAGTTGCTGTTCCTGCAACCTTCGGGTGGCATCGTTGTGGCACTGCAGGAGGCCCAGGATGGACATGTCGTCTGAGGAATGGGAGGGGGAGTTGAAATGGTTCGCGACTGGGAGGTGCAGTTGTTTGTTGCGAACCGAGCGTAGGTGTTCTGCAAAGCGGTCCCCGAGTCTCCGCTTGGTTTCCCCGATGTAGAGGAAGCCACACCGGGTACAGCGGATGCAGTATACCACATTGGCAGATGTGCAGGTGAACATCTGCTTGATGTGGAAAGTCCTCCCACCCACCTTCCTGCAAAAATGCTATCCCCTATTCCCAATTCCTTCGCCTCCGCCGCATCTGCTCCCAGGATGAGGCATTCCACTCCCGTACATCTCAGTTGTCCTCGTTTTTCAAGGACCGTAACTTCCCCTCCTCGGTGGTCGAGAACGCCCTCAACCGTGTCTCCCACATCTCCCGCACCTCATCCCTCACACCCCGTCCACGCAATAAAAACCAAAAAAGAATCCCCCTCGTCCTCACGTACCACCCCACCAACCTCCGGATCCAACGCATCATCCTCCGACACTTCCGCCATCTGCAATCCGACCCCACCACCAAAGACATCTTTCCCTCCCCACCCTTATCTGCTTTCCGGAGGGACAACTCTCTCCGTGACTCCCTTGTCCGCTCCACACTCCCCTCCAGCTCCACCACACCCGGCACTTTTCCCTGCAACCGCAGGAAGTGCTACACCTGCCCCCATACCTCCTCCCTCACCCCCATCCCAGGCCCCAAGAAGACTTTCCACATCAAGCAGATGTTCACCTGCACATCTGCCAATGTGGTATACTGCATCCGCTGTACCCGGTGTGGCTTCCTCTACATCGGGGAAACCAAGCGGAGACTCGGGGACCGCTTTGCAGAACACCTACGCTCGGTTCGCAACAAACAACTGCACCTCCCAGTCGCGAACCATTTCAACTCCCCCTCCCATTCCTCAGACGACATGTCCATCCTGGGCCTCCTGCAGTGCCACAACGATGCCACCCGAAGGTTGCAGGAACAGCAACTCATATTCCGCTTGGGAACCCTGCAGCCCAATGGTATCAATGTGGATTTCACAAGTTTCAAAATCTCCCCTCCCCCTACCGCATCCCAAAACCAGTCCAGCTTGTCCCTGCCTCCCTAACCTGTTCTTCCTCCCACCTATCCCCTCCTCCCACCTCAAGCCGCACCTCCATCTCCTACCGACCAACCTCATCCCGCCCCCTTGACCTGTCCGTCCTCCCTGGACTGACCTATCCCCTTCCTAACTCCCTACCTGCACTCACCTTTACTGGCTCCATCCCTGCCTCTTCGACCTGTTTGTTTCCTCTCCAGCTGTCCTCTCCTCTATCCCTCTTCTATCCGCCTCCCACTCTCTCCCTATTTATTTCAAAACCCCCTTCCCCTCCCCCTTTTCTGATGAAGGGTCTAGGCCCGAAACATCAGCCTCTCTGCTCCTGTGATGCTGCTTGGCCTGCTGTGTTCATCCAGCCCTGCACCTTGTTGTCTCATTTATTCTGTATTTCTTGTTTGATTTTGAGACATTGCTGTACCTTAAGTACTGTCGGGTCCCATGCAGTACTATTTTGTACAGTCCATTGTTGAACTTGAATCTTCTAGGAAATATTATATCTTCTTCTTAATTTCTTCTCATGTGCTAATCAATCTTATTACTGTAAAGTTTTTTATAAGTCTGTATAATTTCAATATCACTTTAAATCTGCTGTTCTCTAAGCTTGTACTCACCAATACTATTTTAAATTGAATTGAGTCTGTTCATTTGAAACACTGCATCCTTCTGCTGTTTATCATGTCCCCCAGCCTTCTTCATGGTTTTCCATATTTTAAATGATCAAAATAGTAGATACTCTCTTAGAGTCGTACAGCACCAAAGAGGCTCTTTGGCCCATCGAATCTGTGCTGACCTATCCATACTAATGTCACTTTCCAGCACATGACACATAGCCTTGAATGTTATGACATTTCAAGTGCTCAGCCTCATATTTTTTAAAGGTTATGAGGTTTCCTGTCTCTACTGCCCGCTCACGTTGTGCATTCTAGACTCCTACCATCCTCTGGGTGAAGACGATGTCCTCAAGTCACCTCTAAATCTTTTGCCTTTCACCTTAAAATTATGTCCCCTTGTTATTGACCCTTCAAATAAGGGGATCATCTGCTTCTTATCCACACTGACCATTTCCTTCATAATCTTAAATCTTCAGTTAGGTTCCCCCTCAGTCTCCCCTATTCTAAAGAAAAGTATGTGAGCCTATCTGGCCTCTCTTCATATGTAAAATGCTGCAACACAGGCACCATCCTCCACACCCCCTCCATTGCAATCACATCCTTCCTATTGTGTGGTGATCAGAACTGCCCACTGAACTCCAGCTGTGGCCTATCCAAAATTTTGTGCAGCTCCAACATAATCTCCCTGCTCTTAAAATGGATGTTACGACTATATCAGCAAGGATCCTCAAGCCTTCTTAACCACCATCACTTTTAAGGATCTCGGACAAGCACTCCAAATACCTCTATTCCTCTAAGCTTTCTAGTGTCCAATGATTTATTGACTTGTTACGTTTTCCAAAGTACATTGCCTCACACTTCTCAGGGTTAAATTCCATTTTCCACTGATCTAACCATCAGAATTTATCCCTAATGTTTACCACCTTTGGTAGGCAAGGGAGTATTCCTACTTAATCCCAAGTAAAAGAGCACGTTCCTGACCTTCATGGTCTAAAGCACCAAGAACTTTCACACAAATACAGTATTAAATAACTTTCCTGGCCGCAGACTTTAAAAATCTTTCCACATTCACACAGCTTAATTATTGATGTCCAGTCCTTTTAAATCTTTAATTTGCCTGGCTTTTCTCCTTCTGCTAGACTCATTCACCAGATTTCTTCATATTTAGTGCATTTTCAGCATCAGTAATAACTGAGGCCTTCCTTATTCTGTAGCCTCGGTCTAAGGTCCCTTTCTGGCCCTTTCATTGTTCCTTGCAGCTGCGGATTGTGGAATCTAAAGTCAATGGCTCTAACGCTCATCGTAAGAGGAGAAAACTTCCTTTGGCATTCCCTTCCCTCCCTTTCTGGTCTTCGAACTGTTTATCACAGGTATTCCTTTTCCCTTTGGGATCTCTGACTTTTTCTCCGAGAGCCTCCAGTTGCCTCTTACAAAGCTTCCTTCTCTAAGGTCACTGCATTTTCTCAGTGTGGCTCAACTTTTTGTTTCTCTTTTCCCAGCCCATGTTGTTGGTCCAGGACTTCTTACCAGCTTCTGATGAAGGTTTACTTCTCGAGGGCTGAAATTATCTTTTCACTGCCTCAATGGCTGCTGCTATCTCTCTTTATTTGTGTTTCAGCTGCTGATTGCTCTGAGAATGGTAAACTCACACACTTGAGTTTCTCTCTTCTGGATATTTTCTCATCGTGGTGAAGGTCAGATGCAACCATGTGATCTTTTTCCATATGATAACTCCTGATACTTTGTGGTAATTGCCAACTCTACCAGTGTGTCAAACTGGATACGGGTTCTTTCGCCCCCAATCATTCTTTGTTTCTGTTTTGTTTTAAGTCTACCTACTGATTAGTTACATATAGTAACATGGAAAATATACCAAGATGCTGCACAGATAGAATTTCAGACAAGAATCTTATACCTGAAGAGTTTAAAATAAGCTAAATACCATACTTACCAGGTATTTTGAACTGAAGTTGGATTCTGCCATGATTTGGGCGCAAAGCTCATGTTTTGTGACCTCCCTGAGCAAGCTGTGTTGAAGTAGGTAGCACACAAATTTGTTTTTGCTTCTTCTTTTCCATGATTGTAGCATAGAGTTAATGTCTGCCATACTATTGGCTGTCTTTACTCTTATCAGGGACCCAGGCAACGAAAGCACCTAATGCAGCCAGCTCCTGTTCTTTCTCCTTTTTGCAAGGATAATGTTACAGGAGATAGCTGCTGAATACTAATACTGCAATTTTCAAGAAGAGAAAATGGAACATAGTGAGAAAGAGGGATCAGGGTTATGGATGTATTGTAGGAGGTAATTAGTCATGTACATTTGTAGAGATTTTATGATTTTGTGGGGTACCAGAGGGGCACTTAATTTGAAAGGATTGATGCAGGGATTCTAATTCCCGGTGTCTGACTCCAAGGACCTGGCAGCAGTACTACAAGAATCTAATCATCTTGCATGGGTGGTCAAGTTAGTGAAGACATCTTCACATGATATCCCTCAGCCTTCAGTCCACCTTCTCAGACTGGCTGATGTGCACATCTCCTAACTCACACTACAACCAGTACCTAGTCTTTTATCATGTGGTTTGATGCTGCGCTATGCATTTGGGATCAAGATAGATTGGTTGAAGTGAAGGCAAAGTCAAGAATTGTCTTCACGCTTAGAATTCAAGCAACACTATTTATTATATATTAATACTGGTGTGTATGATAATCATAGATATAACAGGCTTGTATTTCTAGTTACATTTGTTAAGAACTAAACTATCTTCTTCACATGTTCATGTCCATGCACCCACTATTTTTTTCAGATGACATTCTTCCAGTGTATCACATTCTTCTGTGTTCTATCTCTGCCCGTATGGTAACATCATCGCAAGGTTGTTCCAGGGTCCCGAAGCCCATACACAGCACATAGCACTCAGGCCTCATGCCTAACATTCAGATTCTCCACTTCACCCTTGCAAATCTAGCAATGGTCCCAATCTCACATGCACCTTTTACTGTCTGCAGCGCCACAAACCAGCAAAATTCTTCCTTTCCTCTTACAGACAGGTTTGCACACAGTGAAAGTGAACAGAGCGGAACCCATGGGAACAAGGATTCCTGCATTTTCTGAGCCCTCTGGGGAAGATGGCTCTCTCCACCTTGCTGTAACATAATCTGTGCTGTCCAGTGTCACCAATAACACTCTGGCTGGTGCCAAGCTTCTGCGATATTCCACTTTTCAAAAGCCAGTTCAACCTTATCCTGCGATCCGACATGCTAAGCAAGCTGCTGATGATATGACCGTGGATTATTTGTTTTCCAACGACTTACTGCTTCTGATTTTCTGTGATCAGACACTTAAAAACTGCCACCTGTCCAGCCATAGCAGCCACAATGGGGGCAAGAAAGAAGCAATTCAGCACTTATGGAACCCAATTACTTGATAGAACAAAGAACAAAGAACAATACAATACAGGAATAGGCCCTTCAGCCCTCCAAGCCTGTGCCACATTTTGCCCTTCCATAATAAAACCGTCTTCACTTACAGGATCCATATCCCTCTATTCCCTTCCTATTCATGTATTTATCCAGGTGCTTCTTGAATGCTGCTATTGTGTGTGTTTCTACCACCTCCTCTGGCAATGCATTCCAGGCACTCACCACCCTTGGTGTGAAAAACTTGCCATGCACGTCTCTTTCAAACATCCCCCCTCGCACCTTGAACCTATGTCCCCTAGTAATTGACCCCTCCACCCTGGGAAAAAACCTCATACTTTCCACTCTATCCATGCCATTCACAATCTTATAAACTTCTATTAGGTCACTCCTCAACCTTCTGTGTTCTAGTGAAAACAAACCTAGTTTACCAATCAATCATTCTTCATAGCTAAAATCCCCCATACCAAGCAACATCCTGGTAAACCTTTTCTGTACCCTCTCCAAAGCATCCACATCCTTCTGTTAGTGTGGTGATCTGTTCATAATATTCCAAGTTTGGCCTAACTAAAGTTCTATAAAGCTGCAGCATAACTTGTCTATCCTTATACTCAATGTCCCTTCCAATGAAGGCAAGCATGCTATTAGTGTTTTTAACTACTTTTATCTACCTGCACTGCTACCTTCAGTGATCTATGGACCTGCACATCCAGATCCCTCTGCATATCTATACACCTAAGGGTTCTGCCATTCACCTTATAATTTCCATCTGTACTTGACCTTCCAAAATGTATCACCTCACATTTATGTGGATTAAACTCCATCTGCCAAGTTTCTGCCCATGCCTCCAACTGATTTATATCCTGCTGTATCCTCTGACAATCCTCCTCACTGTCTGCAACTCCACCAATCTTTGTATCATCTGCAACTTACTAATTAGACCAGCTATGTTTTCCTACAAATCATTTATGTCGACCATCAACAGCAGAGATCCCAGCACTGATCCCTGTGGAACACCATGAGTCGCAAACCTCCATTCCAAAAAGCATCCTTCCGCCACTACCCTCTGTCTCCAATGACTAAACCAGTTCTGTATCCATCTTGCCAGCTCACCTCAAAACCATGTGACTTCACCTTTTGTACCAGTCTGCCATGAGACCTTGTCAAAGGCTGTACTGAAGTCCATGTAGACAACATCAACCACTTTTCCCTCATCAATCATCCTCATCATCTCCTCAAAAAACTCAATCAAGTTAGTGAGGCACGAACTCCCCCTCACAAAACCATGGTCTCTGTCGTGAATAAGTCCATTTGCTTCTAAATGCTTATAGATCTTGTCCCGGAGAATCTTTTCCAGTAATTTCCCTACCACAAACGTGAGACTCACAGGTCTGTAATTTCCAGGATTATCACTGTTACCCTTCTTAAACAATGGGACAATATTGGCTATTCTCCAGTCCTCTGAGACTTCACCTGTGACCAAAGAGGATACAAAGATGTCTGTCAATGCTCTGGCAATTTGTTCTCTTGCCTCCCTCAATATTCTGGGAAAGATCCTATCAGATCCCAGGAACTTATCTACCTTAATACTTTTTTAAGATGCACAGCACCTCTTCCTTTTTAACAGCAACTTGGCTTAGAAACTTGACACTCCCTTCCCTGAGATCACCCTCCACCAATTCCTTCTCTTTGGTGAATACCAACACAAAGTATTCATTTAGGACCTCATCTACCTCTTCTGGCTCCACACATAGATTCCCTTCTTTGTCCTTGATGGGCCAATTCTTTCCTTGGCTATCCTCTTGCTTTTTCTATATGTATAAAAAGCTTTGGGATTCTCCTTAATCCTGTTTGCTAATGACTTTTCATGATCCTTTTTAGCCCTTCTAATTCCTTATTTATTTTCTTTCCTACTTTCCTTATATACTTCAAGGGCTTCATCAGTTCCCATCCTCCTAGGCCTTACTTATGCTTCCTTTTTCCTTCTGACTAAGGTCATGACATCCCTGGTCATTCCAAGATTCACACAACTTACCAGACCCATCCTTCATACTCGCAGGAATATGCCATTCCTGAACTCCTATCACCTGCCGTTTGATCTCTCACACACGCCACCAGCTCAGATATTGCCACTTGTCATTCTTTCGGGGCTAGGATTGAGTAGGGCTGTGAATCACCAAGCTGCAGTCAGGGTAGGGGAGAAAGGGTTTTTGTGCCAGGTCCCCAGATGCCAAGGAGGCAGATGAGTTCTGCCACAGAGGAGTCAGATAAGGAACCTCATGAGGCAGCAGGACAATTCTAATGCAGATGTACTTTGAGACGCCTGGTGCATTGGCTGTACTGACAGACAGCTTCCTGTTACTGTCAAGGAATATGGAGGAATCTGGCTCCATGATGGCAGAGTGTTTGACCTCTTTACAGCTAATGTCCCTTAGGGAAGGAAACTGCAATCTTTACCTGGTCTGGCCTACATGTGACTCCAGACCCACAGCAATGTGGTTGACCTAGAGCTGCCTTCTGGGCAATTAGGGATGGACAATAAATGCTGCCTAGCCAGCGACATCTTCATCCCGTTAATGTACAAAGAAAAAAAAAAATTCCGCTCCATCTTCCTGTCATTCTGCCAAACCAGAGGAATGGTAAATGTGGTTAGAGACAAAAAATAGAATCCAAGATAGACAAACAGGAGGCTGGAAGAACACAGCAAGCCATGCAGCATCTCGAGGAAAGGAGCAATCAACGTTTTGGGTATTACCCTTCTTCAGGACTGGATGTGAGGGTAGGGGGAGCTGCAGATAAGTGGGGAGGGGTAGCAGAATGGTGGGGATAGGGGTAAATATAATCTTTTTCCTCATTGTCTACAAGATAATTAAGTGTCTATTTCTAGACCCACAGAGCATGAGAAAGCAAGTATGCATTATTCATAGAATCATAAAATCCCTACATTGTGAAAACAGGCCATTCTGCCCATCAAGTCTACACTGACCCTCCAAACAGCATCCCACTCAGACCCACTAGATAATTAATTGTATCGTAAACATATTTGTGAGTGGCACTGATATCTTGATAGTCAGAGAAGGATTTACTCAATTGAAACAGATAGTTTTACTCCTCTCAAACTGGCTGAACAAAACTAATTCCATAAAATGGAATAGTAGGAACTGCCAATGCTGGAGACTCTGAGATAACAAGGTGTAGAGCTGGATGAACACAGCAGGCCAAGCAGCATCGGAGGAGCAGGAAAGCTGACGTTTCAGGTCAGGACCCTTCTTCAGAAAAATATTCAGAAAATCAGAAGGGTCCAGACCCGAAACGTCAGCTTTCCTGCTCCTTTGATGCTGCTTGGCCTGCTGTGTGCATCCAGCTCTGCACCTTGTTATCTCTATAAAATGGAACTTCTGAACCTGGTTTTCCTGATCTTAAACTACTACTCACTTTTTTCTTTTCTTAAGTGATGTTAGAATTTTAAAATCTTTTTTCTAATTGGATAAGTTTAAATTCTGATCCATTTACAACATAAATGAGGAAAAAGGTTTTGAGCTGCACACTTAAAAAAAATTATAATGCACTTAAAAGGATTCCAAACACAATGCCTATTCTCAGGCTCATTCAAAATGACAATATAGAGGCCTGACAAGACAGTAGTTGTAACATTTTTCATGCAATTTACCAACATGCATTTCTTTAGACTGGAGGCAGAGAAAAACAAGATCTTTTCCTGTGGAGGGACAATAAAGGAAAGTTAGTCGACATAAAGGATCCTGAATGAAATGGCATTACTTAGAAGGATAACTTTCTTCAGTAAAACCCCATTACTAAATGATGGACAACAAACCCAATTTTTCAAGCAGCCTGAAGTTAATCAATAATATTCCACTCCAACAAATCCTTCCCTGTTGTCTGTATTAGGTTTAAGAAGTCACACAATAATTCAAAGAATTCCAATGACAAAAAAGGATTAATATTGAATGTATTTCTAATGTATGGATGAACTGTCAAAAGCTACCGTTGAATGATACAATAAAGTAAGTACGGAATTATGGCCTATTAGTCTATTCATTTCTGTCCCCAATCAAATCTCAGTGTGACAGGCATTAAAGGATTATGCTTACAGCCCACACGCTCTGGATCTATCATTTGCCTTAAAGCCTTTCAACAGAAAGTTTCATAAACTTGCTGGGCATTAAGGTATCAATGACAATTTTGCTGCCGAGTCACAGCAGAATAATGAACATCGTGTCGCTTGTATCAAATCATTCAATATCACACCAGGTACTAATCTCTTTGTCATTAGCATAGTCTAAACAATTATTTCTATGTGAATCTAGGTGTTTGCTGCAAAGCAAGTAAGGGAATTACTTTGTAAGTGTGTGATTTGATAGGTTAATCAAAAGGCCTCGAATGGTTGCTGTGGCATACAATAGATAGTCAGAAAGGTCTATGCTCACTAATACTTTCTGTTTAATTAATCTTGCTAATGTTACAACAACTATGTATTTATTTATGGGACACGGACACTGGAAGGACAAATTAACGTTTATTGTCCATTGCTAACTGCCCTGGAGAAGGTCGTAGTGCCACCTTTGTGAACTGCTGACGTCCATGAGAATACACAATCAAAGTGGTATTATGCAAAGGAGAGTCCAGGATTTTGAGCTGCTGATCATGATGAAACAGCAATATACTTTCAAATCAAAATAGTGTTGCACCGGTTTTATTTTATCATTCTTCTAAGTGATAGAGGTCACAAGTTTGGGAAGTGCTGCTGAAGATGCCTGGGTGAGTTACTGTGGTGTATCTTTTGCACCCTGTGGCCAACATATCCTAGTGCTGGAAGGAATGCAGAGCACGCCAGTACTTTTTCCTGGATGATGTTGAGTTTCTTAAGTGTTGTAGAGGCTAAATGCATCCAGGCAAGACAGCTGTACTCCATTACTGACTTGTGTCTCCTCGATGGTGGACAGGCTTTGATTAGTGAAGAAGGGAGTTGCTCAGTTAAGAATTCATGGTCTCTGACCATATGTATATGGAAAGTCAGTTCATTTTCTGGCCAATGGTGGTGCTGAGAATGTTGATGGTGGTTGATTAACAATGATGATGTCAAACAGAAGTTTTTGAGTCTTTCCCTTATTGGAGATGGTTGGAAATAGGCAGAGACTATGGCACTGCATTGCTATCACTGAACTAGAAAGGACCAAGTTAATTCTCTGCTGACACAGGCTCAAATTCCATTGTTAAAGCTGGTGAAATTCAAATTCGGTTACGGCAACCACGAACCCAGCATCTAGTTCCACTAATGCCTCTGATAAAAGGAAATCTACAATCCTTCTGTAATTCAAGACCCAGTGTCCTCCAATATGGCTGAGCAAGTCATTCAATGTAAGGCTGTCCTTGCCAGTGATGCCCATATCCTATGAAAGAATAGGAAGAGAAAACTTGTTTGGCACACATTAGTCACCACGTTATTATCCCAAACCCGAATACTGTCTGAATCTCATTGTATGCAGGTGCAAAGCATGACAGTATCTGATGAGTTTTGAATGGAATTGATGAACCATCTGTAAACATCCCCACTTCTGAATTTTTGGAAAAGTGAAGGTGATTGACGAAGCACATGAAGATGTTTGGGTCTAGGGAGTGGTCTGACTAACTCCTGCTGAATATGCTGAGCTTAGATGATTGGCCTCCAACAACTACAGCCATCTTCCTTTACAGTAGGTAAGTCTTTCACCAGTGGAGAGGCTTCCTCCTGATTCACATTAACTTCAGTCTAAGTAATACTCCTTGATGACACATTGAGTTAAATACTGCTTCAATATCAAATTCTCTCACTCTTACCTCCCCTCTGGAATTCAGATTGTTGTCCATGTTTGGACTGAGTTTGGAATGAGGGCTGAAGTGGCATTGTCTTGGCTGAAGCCACGCTGTGCATTGGTGAGCAGGTTATTGTTGAGTAAGTATTGATTGCTGGGGCAGTCGATAACCCCTTCTATTACTTTGCTGATGATTAAGAGTAGCTGGATGGATTGGCAATTGGCTGGATTGGAATTGCCCTAAATTTTGTAGACCAGCGATACCTTGTCAATTTTTCATCGTGCAAAAATAACTTTGTTACTACATCAGTGTCTGAATATAGGTCAACAAAAAATGCTGAAAGCAACTCCTATTTTACTGATGATCATTACCTTATTGCCTAGGGCTATAATTTATAGTAGTTAAATATCCCAAGATAAACTTGTCCTGTGTCTGTTAAAGCCATCAATCATTCAATTATCCACATGCAATAGAAAGGTCATGACTGTTTGGTGTGAAATTAGGTACCTCTAAACCATGTAAACTTGATTAATGTAAAAACAATGTACATAAATTCTCAGTTGTGCGATTTAAAGAAGTGTATGTAATATAAAACTTCAAACTAAAAAGGAATGATGCATCATCAAGAAATAGATTGATGGTGATAAAATAATCAACATTGCACCCGCAAATAAGTCTGTGACAGCTATTCTACTGAATGCAACCTCCTTTTTAGGTGACCAGTATTTCTGGCCTCAGATACTTCAGGGAATTTTTAAGGTGTGACTCTCAAAAGTAAGAATGAACATTTAGGAATTTTTAATATCTAGAAGGTGATGGTTACAATAAAATAAAATGTTCCTGGCTTAGTAAACTTTGATGGCGTGTTCATCCTGGGTGTGTGTTTGGTAATACCTAACCTTGTCTTTATCTTTGGCCTAATCTATTAGATGTGATATGAATTACATTTTACTGACTGTGTTTTTTGCATATTGAAATATAGACTAAACACCTTATTAAAAATAAAGCGTTAAATCACAGGCTAGTTAACTCAGTCTGCTGCGCATGAAAAATAATTTTTATTTAAATGTGTGAGTGAAATATTGACAACTTAAGATACACAAATGCTTACCACCTATCTGTGTTCAGTCATCAAGCAGAGGAATGAGTGTCAGCAGCATTCCTGTTAATAATTGATCCTCTTTATCAAAATCTATGATTGATTTGCAAAATGGTTTGGTTTAAACATTTAACAGTATGCTCACTTTAACTTTCTGTGTACTCAAACTGCAGATTTTAAGAGTTCTCTGTTCTAATTGGATTATGACAAAGTATTGGATTGCTGTAGGACATTTTTTTCACAGTAATTCCAATTTATACTTGAATTCTTTGTGCTGCACTAAAATGCATTTTTGACACAATTATCTGACTCAGCATTCACAAACGAGGCAATTAAAAACTTTTGTTGTTAAATATAAAATGTGCTGCATGATTTATTGATCATCCTCTGGTGTTCCTTTTAGTACCAGCTTACTTCATAAATTTATAATGATTTACCAGAAAGGACTATTGTGTCTCATGCTTGTTATGATGAACTCTATTGGCTCACAGGCCTCAGTTGTCGTACTGCTAGACATTTAACTCCTTCAGTAGCCTATGCATTTAGTTAAAGGTTCAATCTGTGATAAGCTTCAAAGCCTCATTTTTAACTTTTTAAAAGGGAACTTTTTAACTGATCAGACACAGAAAACTTAGAAAAGAAGCTTCTGATAATGATGTTGCACAGCAAGTGATGGATGTATTTTGGTATAAATTTGATAATTGTGATATTAACTACTATATTATTGACATGTTTACATAACAGAGTCAAAAAGTCTTCCTAATTAAATTCAGAAATAGTACTGTCCCATTATGAATGACCCCAAGAAATCAAAGAATTATACAGCCCAGAAGGGGATCATTCAGTCCATTTATCTGTGCCAATTGTTGTATGAAGAATAATAAAAAACTAAAACTTCAAAATTATTTGTAATTTTCTCATTGACAGTATTTCTCATAAAGTGCAGTTAATGTTTTGCTCAAATTGAAAAAGATTGACAGGTTGAATTTCCCTTATTTCTGAGCACGAGGGATAGGAAAATATTGTTTTGATTAATATCTAGAGCTTATCCTCAATAGAATGGATTCTACAAAATTGGTCTTCGAAGTTTAATTTTGCAAATTTATGCAATTCAGCTCAGCTAATGTGACTCTTTACAGTAATTGGCTGCATTCATAGTATAAGTGGCATCTTATTTGGCTTGAAATTTGTGTAATCTAAAAGAAATACTTCTCTTGTCATCAGTGACAGTTATTGCTGTGGTGTCAATGAAATGAATGATTGCTGCAAGACTAATTCCAAAACTACAGTTAGAATTAGGTTTGTTGTCACATGTACTCCAGATGTGGAGGTGCCGGTGTTGGACTGGGGTGGACAAGGTCAGAAATCACACGTCACCAGGTTATAGTCCAACAGGTTTATTTTAAAACACAAGCTTTCGGAGCCTCAGTTCTTCTTCAGGTGTTAGTGAGAGAGGTAGTATCAGACACAGAGTTTATAAGTAAAAGAACAAAGGCTCCACCATTGATGAGGATGCATTAAACAAACTTAAAATGCTGTTAAATCTTTAATCAGTTAGAAGGTTTTAATTGATTAATATGTACATGTAAAACCCCAAATTCCTTTCAAGTCAGTCCTGAGAGAACTAAAGGTTTTATCAGTGTAAAGATGAGGTGACATTTTAGGTCAGACAATGCATGTTAGGTGTGAGGCCTTGTTTAGAATCTGTTTGTGCTTTAGTTTGGAGTCAGACTGGTTTTATTTCAAAAGAAGTAATTTATAAAATGCCACATTGACTGATTGACTCTATAAATTGTGTGCTTTATGAACAAAATAGAGTGTATCTGCAAATACAAATTCACTCCATAGATTTGTGTATGTGTGTCTGAGTGAGTGTGCGTGTGTGTGTGGAAGAGAGAGAGAGTGCGTAGGTGTTGGGGAGAGGGAGAGAGAGGGAGAGTGTGTGTCTGTGTGGGGGGGAGCGCAGGGTGAGAGCGTGTGTGTGGGAGAGAGAGAGAGAGAGAGAGTGTGAGTGTGTGAGAGAGAGTGTGTAGGTGTGTGTGTATGAGAGAGTGTGTGTGTGTGTGAGAGAGAGAGAGACTGAGAGAGTGTGTGTGTGGGAGAGAGAGTGTGTGTGGGGGAGAGAGAGAGAGTGTGTGTGTTGAAGAGGGAGAGAGAGAGAGAGTGTGTGTGTGTGTGTGTGTGTGTGTGTTGTGAGTGAGTATGTGTGTGTGTGTGAGAGAGTATGTGAGAATGTGTGTGAGTGTGAGAGTGAGTGAGTGTGTAGGAGAGAGAGTGTGTGTGTACGGGAGGGAGAGAGAGAGAGAGAGAGAGTGGGTGTGTGTGTTTGTGTGTGGGGGGGAGAGAGAGAGCGTGTGTGTGTACGGGAGAGAGAATGTGTGTGTGTGTGGGAGAGAGAGAGAGAGTGTGTGTGGGAGAGAATGTGTGTGTGTGTGTGTGTGTGGGAGAGAGAGAGAGTCTGTGTGGGAGAGAGTGTGTGTGTAAGACAGAGTGTGTGTGTGTGTGTGGGAGAGTGTGTTTACTTGTGTGGGAGCAAGATTTCCGAACATGTACTCAAGTAAAGGGATACATGAGTACGGCGAAACATGTACAAAGTTGCCATTTCTGGCTACATCTTAGGTACAAAGATACCCAGGTTCAAAATCTTAGGTATAAATTAGAAAAATGAAGAAATAAAGTTAAAAGATCAGCATTACAATCCAAGATACCTAGGTTCGAAATCTTAGGTATAAATTAGAAAAGTAAGAAATAAAGGTAATCATTATTACATTTCAGAATCAGTATTAATCATAGTAAAACAATCGCTCATGAATAAAGTCATCTCTTCCTTGCTGTAAACTAGAATTTGAATTCTATTTTATCATGGCTACACACAGAACTACAGACAGTAAACGTAATAACTTAGAACATTCAGAAACTAGAAATAAGTGGAATATTTACTAGTTGAGGGTATGGAGCACATACTTGTCCGCATGTTAAGAGTAATTTGGTAATTCAAAAATTTATGGCTCTGTGGTGTCTTAATTGCTACAAATTTAAGGATTGTTTTCACCATTTTGCACAGTTCCTGTTCATTGGTGGTATTGTAGTTGCTAGGGGAACATTTGTTTGGCATGTGCCTTACCTGCAGCACATCAACAAAAGGAAATAGCTTTTGGAATTTAAACATTCAGCACCTTCTGTTACACCCATATAAGGAAATAAATAGTTGTACAGAAATAGTTTGTGATTGGTACTTTCTCCAAAACAGAAGGCATAGTTCCAGACCCCGTTTTGTTGGAGCATATGTTATTTTTCTCAGCCAGCGGTTTGATAAGATAATGGTCAAAACTCAATGGATAAGAACCCTCATTCCATAGTTTGGGTTGATTAGCTTAGATACAGGCATTTGTTATTTTCAAGGAGGCATTAGTTCATCTGTATAAGTAACTTTTAATGATTAAATGCAAAATTTATATTTTTAGCTCTATTTTGCTCACTATGCATGTTTATATAGCAAATTAGTTACCCTACAATTTTTTTACAAATATTAATAATCTTCTATATTACAATAGTAACTTCACTTCTGAAATACTTCAATGGTTGTAAAGCACTTTGAAAGTACTTATCCAGAAAGACTTTAATGTATATTTTGGAGTATTAGTAACATCTATTAGTTATATTATTTTAAGCTAGATCTTCATTGCTGGAATCAGATCATAATGGAGGTACATAATGAGAAAATGATGCCTGACAATGCCTTGCCACTGTTCCCAATCCTGCTGATTGAATATCTACTTTGCCCAGCTCCCGAATAGTTTTGAAATCTTCTATCAAATTTCCTCTAAGCCTTCTCCTCTCCAAGGGAAATAGTGCCAACTTCACCAAACTGTTCTCCTGGATGCGCTTTAAAAATTCCACACTGTCCAAACCTTTCACACTAAGGTGATCCCAGATGATGTTAGCAAAGTTGAAATCCCCAACTGCTATAATCCTATTTCTCTCACACTTCTCTGTAATTTGCCTACATATCTGGTCCTCTTTCTCCCTAACTATTGGGAGACCTGTGGTGTAATTGCAACACGTTATTTTAATATCTAAGCTCTTTATCCAGATGCCCTCATTTGAAGAACCTTCGAAGACATCCTCCCTCATTATTGCAGTGATTGTTTCATTTATCAACAAGGCAATGTTCCACTTCTCCCACATCCTCACCACCACACCAGAAACTGTAGTTGCTCCTCCCTGGAACCATTCTCATAAACCTCTTCTGCATTCTCACTCCACTGCATTCACATTCTTCCTAAAATATTCACCCAGAACCATACACGATACTCCAGCTGAGGTCTATACAAATTCAGCATAACCTCCTTGTTTCTGTGCTCTGTGCCCTTATTAATAATACAGACCAGGATACCGAAAGCTTTATTAAGTGCCGAGGTAACTTTTGTACATGAAAGACCTAGGTCTCTCTGATCCTGCATTTCATTTACGTTAGCATCCTCCACTTTATACTCTGTGATCTTTATACCAAAAATGTATCAGTTCACACTTTTCTCTATTGAACTTTTCCTGTCACCTATCTGCCCACTCCAGTAACTTGTTAATATTCTTTTGTAGTTTTACATTGTCCTCTTCACATCTTAAAATCTTCAAAGTTTGCATCATAAGAAAACTCTGAAATTGTCCTCTGAACACCAAGATTTAGATCATTAATAAATATCAAGACTATCAAAAATCCCAAAACCAATCCTTGACTCTACTACAAACCTTTCTACAGCCTGAAAAATATCCATTAGCCATTACTCTGTTTCCTATCGCTCAGAAAATTTTGCATCCATGTTGCTACTGTGCCATTTATTTCATGAGCTACAACTTTTCTTACAAGTGTGTTGTGTGGCACTGTATTGAACACCTTTTGGAAAACCAAAGACACTACATCAACAGCATTATCATCATTAGCTCTCCTCCTCCTATTTCACTATTGCAAATCCAAAGAACTTCAAAGCATTATTAAAATCCACTTTTTCTACCAAGTATTATACCAACTTTGTCAAAGAACTTATGTTTTAACTAAACTTCTTCTAATCCCAATCATCCATTCTAAAACGAAGCTAATGAAATTTTCTTCTTGTGACAAAACATCTGCAGAAATATTCACGTTTAATCAACTATGAGTGAGATGCTAATTTATATTGTGATCAAATCGTCCAGTATCATCAAAACAGAATTAAGACCTCATTAAAACCCAAAGCCACCTAATACTCAGAAGAACAAGGGCAGAAAATATATTGGAATATGGTGTTGTTGCAATTACTGAGATATGGTTGAAGTAAGGGTAGGACTGGCAGCTAAACATTCCAGGGTATTGGTGTTTTTGGTGTCATGGTGGGGATGTGGGAGAGGTGGGGCATTGCATTATTAATAAATGAAACCATCACTGCAGTAATGAGAGAGGAGGTCTTAGAAGGTTCTTCAAATGGGGGCATCTGGGTGATGAGTTTTAGATATAAAAAAAATTGTTGCATTATACTACAGGCCTCCTAGCAGTCAGGGAGAAAAAGGACCAGATATATAGGCAAATCACAAAGAAGTGTGAGAGAAATAGGGTTATAGCAGTGGGGGATTTCAACTTTGCTGACATCAGCTGGGATTACCTTAGTGTGAAAGGATTGGATAGTGTGGAATTTTTAAAGTGCACTCTTGAGGCCGTTTTGTGCCACTACATAGAAAGTCCTACTAGACATGGGGCAGTGCTAAACCTAAGCCTGGTGAATGAAGTTGGTCAAGTGGGTGAAGTGTCAGTGGGCAAGCATTTTGGGGATAGTGACCATAATTCTGTAAACTTCAAAGTCATGATAGAAAGGAATAAGGACAATGCAGAAGTTATATGTCTAAACTAGGGGAGGGCCAATTTCAACATCATTAGGTAGTTTCTGGCAAATATAGACTGGAAGCAGCTATTGCAGATACGTATACATTTTTTTATTCATTCACGGGATGAGTGTGTCATTGGCTAGGCAGCATTCATTGCCCATCGGGCAGTTAAGAGTCAACCACATTGCTGTGGGTCTAGAGTCACATGTAGGCTAGACCAGGTAAAGGTGGCAGTTTCCTTCCCTGAAGGACATTCGTGAACCAGGTGGGTTTTTCCAACAATGGATTCATGGTCATCATTAGATTCTTAATTCCAGATATTTGATTGAATTCAAATTCCACTATCTGCCATGGCAGGATTCGAACCCAGGTCCCCAGAACATAATCTGGGTGTTTAGATTAATAGTCCAGTGATAATACCACTAGGCCATCGCCTCCCGATTTGGATAGTGGGAGTCTTTTAAAAGTAGTATAGTGACAGTTCAGGCCCAGTGTGTTCCTCTAAGAGTGAAGAGCAAGGGCAGCAAGTCCAGGGAACCCTGAATGTCAAAGGATATCGAGAATTTGCTGAAGAAATAGAAGGAAGCATATGTCAAGTACGCACATTAAAAACAGGGAAGGTCCTTCAGAAGTATAGAGAGAGTGGGAGTGGGAGTGGGAGTGGGGTGGGGTGGTGTGTAAAAAAGAGGGCACAAAACAGGGCCACAAAATATGTTTGGCAGATAGTATTAAGGAAGACTCCAAGGCATTTTATAAGAGCAAGAAGAAAGAATAGGGTCTTAGTATAGACCAAAGTGGCAATCTGTGCATGGAGCCAGAAGACATAGGTGAGGTCTTAAATGAATATTTCTCATCTGTATTCACAAAACAGGAAGACATCGTATCTGGGGATTTCAGTGAGGATGGTGAGGTTCTAGAACATATTAAGATTAATAAGGAAGGGGTATTAAATGTTTTAGCAGGTATACAGGTGCACAAATTCCCAGGGCCTGATGAGATGTATCCCAGGTTGCTATGGCAGGCAAGGGAGGAGATTGGTGGCGCCCTGGCAGAGATATTTAATACCTTGCTGGCTGCAGGTGAAATGCCAGATGGCTGGAGGATAACTAATGTGATTCCTTTGTTCAAGAAGGATAGCAGTGATAGGCCAGGTAATTACAGACCAGTTAGTCTGACGTTAATGGTCAGGAAATTATTAGAAAAAATTCTGAGGGATAGGATTAATCAACACTTGGAAAGCTCGGGATTAATCAGAGATTGTTGGCACAGATTTTTTGGTGGGAGATCCTGTCTGACTAATTTAATTGCGTTTTTGAAAAGGTGACTGAATATATCAATGAAGGTAGTGCAGTTGAAGTGATTTACATGGACTTCAGTAAGGCCTTTGACAAGGTCCCACATGAAAGGTTGATCCAAAAGGTAAGAGCCCATGGAATCCAAGGCAAGTTAGCAAACTGGATCCCAAATTGGCTTGCAAATAGGAAGCAGAGGCTGATAGTGGAAGATTGTTTTTGTGATCAGAAGCTTGTGACCAGCACTGCACTGTAGGATTCAGTGCTGGGACCCTTTTTTTTTAATATATGTACATTAATGACTTGGATATGAATGTAGAAGGCATATGTAGCAAGTCTGCAGATGACACAAAAATTGATAGTGAAGAGGATGGTCTCAAGTTACAGCATAATATTGATCAGCTGGTAAATTGGACAGAGCAAAGGCAGGCAGAGTTTAATCCTAATAGGTGTGAGGTGATATAATAAAGAAAGGACACACACAATGAAGGGTAGGTTCCTGGGAAGTACTGAGGAACAACAGGACCTTGGTGTACAAGAGAATAGATCTATGCAGCCGTTAGCACAGGTCCACTGGTAATGAAGGTATATGGGATGTTTGCCTTCATTAGCCAGGGTATAGAACATAGGAGTTAGAATGTGTTGTTACGACTGTGTAAAACATTGATTAGGCCACAGATTGAATAAAGTTTGCAGTTCTGGTTGCCATACTATCAGAGAGATGAGATTGCTCTGGATCACGGATCTAGCACTATGTCTACAGTTCAAAAGTACAGAATGAAATAGGAATCACCCCTTCAGTCTCACCACCCCTCGCCTCCCCCTTGCCTCATTCATTCCAGTCCATGCTAACTCATGCTCCCATCCACCCTGAAGACCCCTCATTCCTGCCATGTCAATATATGCTCCTCTCCCCAGCTCCATGGCTCTTTACAGCCGCTATGTCAATTTAGTGCTAATTCATACCCTCCATCAAAGACAATTTTTGCTCTTTTACCAACCTTGCCAACTCTCTTTGTATCAGCCATGGGTAGACCTCAGGACAAGCATAGAAGTGAGATGAATTAAAGATCTTGAAAGTAATGTTCTAAATGTCTAATACGATTTTAGTATATTAGAAAAAAATACGTTCATTCATAAAAAAATCACACTATGTTTGCATTTTTCAACTAAGTAAAGTCTTATAAGAAAAAGATATTTCATTCCAGGGCATAAGCCCTTAAAATAACAAGCACTGGAATTCATAATCCCACATAAAAGCTTCTAAAACCACCTGTAGCTGCCAACTGAACTGTGAACTGGGACTCATCTTACAATGAAATTGGATGATTGTAAAATCAATCATGCAATACTAATCCAGTAATGATAATCCTCAGGCTGATGTCAACAGATGGAATGAAATCACAAGCAATTAGTTTGATAAACTCTAATCATTTATTTAAAAATTTAAAGGCTGAGACTTTTGGAATATACCGACAGCTTTCCCTTTCATAAGTGCTTTGGAAAGATGTTTCTGACAGTTTTGACTACTGATTTTAACAGGTTTGTTGACAGCTCCAACGAGCTTGACAATTTGTGCATTTTTTAATACATGTTTATGTCTACAATTCCAAAGGCATGTTATCTCCCTTAAAGGTCATCTAACCCACACCAAAAGGCGCACTACCTCCTCAAAACGTCTCCTGAGACCAGATCGAAAAGAGGTACTTTTGCAAATACACCTGTAAAGTGCAGACCTGCTTTTACCAGGTCTAATCTGTACATTTTCAGTTTTATACTCCAAGGCTACGAAAATTTCATTTCAGTGGAAGCTGATTTATATGGTAACACACTGTGTAAAACATGCATGTCTGAAACATTCCCTATCCCCATAAGAATAGGAACTAATGTGTTTGGAATGTAAGAATATCCACCACTACCACAGTTTTCACCACAACAGGGAGGCTCTCTGCAGTATCCAAAATTGCAACCTGAATTTTGTTAAAGTCTTGATTTGCTTCATGTTGATAAACATAAAGTTATAAAAAGGCTATTATGAATTATCAGTTGATGTTACAATCTAATAATTATAACGCTATTCTCCTATTAATCTGCATAAGAATTCACATCAAAGTTAGATCCTTGTTTTATGGATTGTTTATAACAGTAGTGAAGATGCTCAAACTGACTTTCTGACTGGTAATCCTTTTTGTGCTCCTAAAGTCTGATTGATATTATGATGAAGACCAGTTACTGAAGTTTGAGTGATGGGTGTTGCGAACGTCAACAGAGACTGTAATAGTTGCCTTGGCGGATTCTCCATGGAGATTTATGGTTGGCAGAAAATCCCACCTTCAGAAATGTTCCATGTTTACTCTAATGTATGTTTATTTACACTTTCCTCGTTACATTTGGATGTAATGTAGGATATCACAGTAAATAAACAAATGGCAATCTCACCAATCTTGCTTAGGTTACTCATTTCATCATCTCTATCACATGTAATGCTTTAGCAGGGTCATAAGATTTCTCCATTCCCCTAGATAATGCTGTAGAGTGCTATGCTGCTCTGGTTTTACCTA
Organism: Rhincodon typus; assembly: GCF_021869965.1. NCBI lineage: Eukaryota > Metazoa > Chordata > Chondrichthyes > Orectolobiformes > Rhincodontidae > Rhincodon > Rhincodon typus. Next base: position 32,357,761 of record NC_063350.1, read on the forward strand.
GAAGACTTTTTAAAAAAATAAACCATCATTGGATATGCTGGTTTATTTATGACAGATATAATTGTCTACAGAAAAGGATATGAAAAGGCCATTCATCTTCTTGAGCTTGTTCTGCCATTCAATTAGATCATTTGCCTTAATTCTATCAACCAGCATTGGTTCTTTAACCATTAACTGTCTTTCTACATTACAGATCCATCAATTTCAATTTTGAAATTTTCAGTAATCTAAACAAAAAGTTCCAGATTTCCACAATCCATTGTGAACAAGTGTTTTCTGACTTCACCACCAGCTCAAAAGTTAAGATAATTCTCCTTTTTCTGTGCTCTCCAACCAGCAGCTTTATAACTCATCTGACCTGTCAAAACTTTATTTCTGCAATCACAACAAACCATTAGACTAAAGGGAATGCAAACTTTGTCGCTGTTGTATATGAAGTAGAGGTGCTGTAAGGGTTAATGTTCATGTTACAATGGCCCCACCATTGTACTGATGTCATGTACATTCTGTGGGTGGAGACAAGGAGTTTACTCTAGCTTTCAGAAGGAGCAGATATATCCATACCAACTCTCAAACGTGCTGGTAATTATACTTGACCAAATATAGTTGTACTTACTGTTATCCTGCAATAAGTCTTCTTTTCATCCAAGAACAGTACCTCTTCTTTAGATAATCAAAAGTGGTATATCCTCTACCACTGATCACGACATAGACCCCAAGTCAAAGCAAAGACAAAGGAGAATGGGTGGCAATGAACAACCTCAAACAATCTCTACCCAGTACTGTACACTGGTAGATGTAGCAAATACTACAAGCGGTCATCTGAATAAATACCATAGTCTCTGCAACCTGCCCTCATAATTGAACTGAACCTGCGCTGCAGTTGGATCGAAGGCCTTCTTGAGATACAATGCCAGAACGAAGCACAGTATTCTGTTCGGGTCTAAGCAAGCTTCAGATAACTACAATAATAACTTCAAATCCTTTGCATTCAAGTCCACTTGAATTAAAAGTCAACAGACCATCAACCTTTTAAACTATATTCTATACCTGGCTATTAGGACTTCCAAAGTGAATGACACCACAAACTACTCAAATGAACTCTATTCACCACAGTTTTGCCCTTTCCCCTTTGGTCCCTTTGCAAACGTCTCTTCCCACCTTCAAGATATAATATGCTTCATACCTTGGTGTTGTCAGAAAACTTGGCTCCATTCCCTGGTGGACACCAATAATCACATCCTGCCAATTTGAGCACATAGTCATTCACTTTACTCACTCTATCTCCTTATCAATAGGTTACCACCCAGTTCATGCACTTTGTCAACAATTTCTGCATGTTGAATACATTTTGGAAATCTGAACAAATAACATCCATATATACTCCCTTATCCATTCTTGAGTTACCTTCTCAAATCAGTCAATAAGAGCTATTAGACATAACTTCATCTTTGCAAGTCTATGTTGGCTCTAATCTGTTCATTCTTCTTCAAGTGCTCCCAAACCTCCATTTAATATTTGATTTTCATTGTTTTTTATTGATCCTTCATATTGCTACACATCTGGTGTCAGTACATTCAATTCTGTCCCTTAAACTTGAATAGTATGCAAAAAATTCTGTCTGATATTATGAACAAATTGTTGCCAATGCTTATGCACAAGTTCCATAGAATCCACAGAACCCCTACAGTGTGGAAACAGGCCGTTTGGCCCAACCAGTCCACACAAGTCCTCAGAGCATCCCACCCAGACCCATCCAATCTACACATCCTTGGATACTACGGGCAATTTAGCATGGCCAATCCACCTAGCCTGCACATCTTTGGACTGTGGGAGGAAACTGGAGCACGCGGAGGAAACCCAGGCAGACACAGGGAGCATGTGCAAACTCCACACAGGCAGATGCCCGAGGGCGGAATCAAATCCGAGCCCCTGGTGCTGTGGGCAGCAGTGCTAACTACTGAGCCACCCAAGTCGTCATGCAACTAGTGGTTTACTGTCTAACCCATTATGCTGCTTGACTGTGATTGTTGGTGCTGTTATATGATCTTGATCTCTCTGCCGTTACTATGGGCAGAATGAAGGGAAGAAATTTTCTTCAATGCCACTCAAAAAATGTACCATAAATGTCTATTTCATTCCAGAAAACCCCCACTGTTTGAGGCTTATCAACAGATACTCTCCTTTTCAATGTCGTACTTATAGGGGAAAAGAAGTTTTATATATTCTATGGACTTATTCTATGCCTTAGCAACATTCGTTTAGAACTTTCAATAACTCAGCTAGGACCCAGATATGCATGTTTGTACTTTTGTGTTTAGATTATTCTGCAGTATGTTTGAGAACTGCTGTGTATCTCAGGAGTTCCTGCATCTTTGATTTGCAAACTAGGCTTAACTTCATTCTATTCTGATCGAACTATCTGAGGAACTCAGCCAATACTGTGGCCTGGTGAGATTAAAGCCAATTTTTTTTTAAAACTTGAGTATGGTTCCACTGAAAAGTATTTTTTGAAAGGAGTGAATTTGCTGCTTTAACTTATTTATGGGCCAACCAACAACTCAAAAGACTTTCAGTGTGTTTTATGTGGCTAACAGCCTAAATGTATTCCTTATCCTGCAGGTGCCTCTTGATGGCAGGTTAATTAAAAAGCTTTTGCCTGACCCAAGAAGATTCTCTAGGATCAGGGTCAGATGTCAATTTTGAGGCTGGAATGTTTTAGTGTCAATATAGTAAAGTGTCTTGTAACGAGAAATACATCAGCTCTTATCGTGGTGTGCTATTTCCGATAATTTAACAAGTTATTTACCTTTTTATTCATTCTTAGATGTAGATATCATTGGCTAGGACAACATTTATTGGCCATCTCTATCTGCCCTTGAGAAAGTGGTAGTGATCTATATTTGTGAACCATTGCAATGTAGAGGGTAGATATAACCATAGTGCTGTTAGGAAGGCAGTTCCAGGATTTTGATCCAGCAACAATGAAGGGACAGTGATATAGTTCCAATTAAGGATAATGAGTAGCTTAGAGGGGAACTTGAAAGTACGCATTGTGCCCTCCACATTTTCTAAGAAATTGAGTAATGTGAAATATGATATCAGTGATCAGTAAATATGGGCTAAACTGTCATTGTGGATTTATTTACAAAAAGTACAATGTAAAAAGGGCAAAATATAAACTTTACAAGAACTGGAGGCAGTCCACAAAGGATCAATGTCATTTTATCAGAAAGCATTTTTTTATTAAAATATAGTAAGTCCTGAAGGTGGATAACCTAAGCCTTCTCTTCCTTGGGCAATAGATCGCTGGCTCAAAATGTATCTTTCAGAATAAGGCACAAGTCAGGAGAGTAATGGAATGCTCTCCAGTTTCCTAAATGGAGGTGCCTGCAACAACACTCAAGAAGATCCAAGAATATCCAGGACAAAGCAACATCATTACCCCATTAACAAACTTCAATATCCACTTCTTTTTCAACCAGCATCTGTGGCTGCCATGTGTTCCATATGATTCACTGCAGAATATTACTAAGGTTTCTTTGAAAGCACTTCCAAAACCCATGACCTCTACCATCTACAAAAAGAATAACGACATATGATTATTACCTCTAGATCTCGGGTCTCCAGGTCATATCACTATCCTGACTTGAGAATACATCACCCTTTCTTTATCATCAGTGACTTAAAATCCTAGAACTCTCTTCCTAACAGTATTGTAGGAGTATATTTGCTACCATGACTACAGCAATTCAAGAAGCCAGCTTAGCATTCCTCTTCTCAAGGGAACAACTGATGAAGGGTAAAGAGTAGGCTTGTCAGCATTGCCCACATCCTAAGAATCAATTTAGAAAATTTTCATAAATAATATTGCTTTGCAATCCCTGTTGGTTTAATTTCTTTATGTTGATAATGAAATATATCATATACCATCACTATTAAATTTAAGACTTAAAATTGTCACACATTACAATATAGTGAGTAAGCTCCATTAGCATTGTAACATTAGATCGGAGAGCTTGACATACAGGGCAAACCGTATCCAATAGATTATTAACAATAGCAAAATGCATCAGAAGTTTGTAATAGCTTTCGTACATTGTGCAAAAAAAGGAGCCATTACGTGGTTTTCCCTCCGGAAAACATGTATTAGGCAATGACCAATCAATCTTATTTGAGAATATATTGCAAAATAGTTGGACCACATCCAGTAGTTTTAAATTAACCAAAGTTCCACATGAAAATCACTAAACTGTCAACACACATAGGCAGAACAAGATTGAAAAATACAGATTTATAAGAAATCCAGGCCATTATCTTTCCAATCCCATCTTGTCTGAAAATAATATGTATCTTGTGAATAAATGTGTTAACCATTGGCTCCTGAATACTCTTTAGAGTTGTTGGAGGTCTTATGTTATTACCGTTAACAGCAGAAATTGTATTATTCTAATACTACAGTCTGTCAAATAAAAATTTACACAGTGCAGGAATTGCCTTCCATAAAATAATTCCAGTTATACCTAGGAAAGGTGAATGAGGAAACTGTAGGGTCACTTTAATTGTGGCTTTGTCAATACAAGAAAACTTTTAACCAAATCCAATTTTCCTCCGAACAAGTGATTCATATTTAACTAATTCAGGAGGGAAGCCATGATTAACAAGATTAGTGAATTAATTCTGTAATCAATGAAACATAATTTCAAAATTAGTACAATAACAGAAAACCAAGAACTGATTATATCAAGTTATATTTTAAAATGGAATGGTGACTGGACAATGCATTTGTCTGCTCCAAAGTTAATCCCCCACTTAAACTATCATATCCAAACATTAGGAACTGCAATTGCACACTAATTTATAACTCTTGCAATGACCTCCACCCTTTCTCAGCAAGGGCCTACGGGCAAAAAGTTCTCCATGAATAAGTACTGAAGATGACTTCAGACTGGCCACGTATAAGTTCAAAGTAAGCACCACATCCATTGCCATAAAACCTTTCTACTCGAGCTGGAAGCAGAAAACTTATCCAACGTGTTTTTTTTAATGATGTGGGAGGAATGAGGAATGGGAGGAATTTACACTGTACTAATGACCAAAAAAACTGAACTGATATGTTCTGAAGATGCAGGAGATGTTCTTTCCCTGTTTGACATAGATTCATAATTAGATTACTGCAGGAATGTATTGGAAGCTATAAGATGTACTGGGTATCTCCAATTTTCATTTTGGAGGTTAAGGTACAAATAAGGATTGAAATATGTGATATGCTTAATCTACAACAAAATATCAACTACATGCACGCATGTTTGATTTTCATTAATACTTGATCCATATTAACAGCAAGCATAACTTATAATCCACATTCATATACAAAACTATTACCACTCCTTACTATAGGCTGGATTTTGCTCTCAATAATGAATTAATGTTGGCAATAGTTCACTACTTTTTGACTTGCTCATTCATTTGCATTCAGTGGGATATTGCACTGACATTATAGCATATCACATATTCACCACATAACATAATTATTATTATTAATACAGCTGACAAGAAATTACCAGCACCCTACTAAATGGATAACTGTGAATGGTCTGTGCCCTATAATTCAACTAAACCCCACTGAGTGTACATATCTGACATGTAATTAACGCCTTAGGTATTTGATCATATTAGATTTTTTTTGGAAAGCTAAGTCTTCAAACCATTCAAGGTTTTGGAATGAAAAGTACATTGATAAAATTTTTATTTTAGTTAGCCCATTTCTTGATAGATATATATTAATTAATGAGAAGAATGATGATTTGATAGTGGATAAAGAAAATTGATAGTGTTCCAGTTTAAAACATGGCAAGTCCTGAGCCACAAATCTCAATAGATCACTTCTTTGTGTGGTAGACAAACTAATGAATCAGACCCTGGTTCCAGAAGCCCAGTGTAGTAAACGATATTAATTCTAGATGATCTGGATAGTATTCTTTGATGGATATCTTAAAGATCTATTCAAGTTACTGGATGTAAAAGCTAATTCTATCTGGTAGTGATTCAATCTGTAGTAATTGAAACCATGTGGCTCTTGTTGACTGTGAGATTCTTGATTGAGATTGTTAACCTGGGAGAATCAGGAAGCCCTGGCTGACCAAACTAAATAGGGAATTTAGAATCTCCTCAGTTGCAGGGACTGACTCTGATCTGGCTGGCTACAGCCAGTATACTGTGCACAAGTAAATAAAGGGTGACTTAGTGACAGGATGCTGGACGCTGTGCAGTTATTTCACAATCTGAATACAAAACCTTCAAATTATTCTATGTGTTACATCGATGTGTTGTCTTAAAAAGGGTGACAGGCTGTTTCAGTTAAAGTAGCAGGCAAATACATTGAGTGTTCATCCATTAATATCACTATTTAGTCATTTCTAACTTCAAAAAACTACACTGATGTCAGCAAGAACTATCTTCAAACTGGAATCAAGAAACAAATTTGTTATTTTGCTAACCAGAACACATTTAGTTATTGCAGTATGTTATAAAAATGAATCATGTAGCATGGTAGACTGGTTAACGAGGTTAGATCGCACGAAATAGATGGAGAACTAGCCATTTGGATATAGAACTGGCTCAAAGCTAAAAGACAGAAGGTAGTGATAGAGTGTTGCTTTCCAGACTGGATGCCTGTGACCAGCAGTGTGCACAAGGATTGGTGCTGGGTCCACTGCTTTTCATCACTTATATAAATTATTTCAATGTGAACATAGAAGGTATGGTTAGTTTGCAGATGACACCAAAATTGGAGGTGTGGTGGACAAAGAAGAAGGTTACCTCAGAGTACAATGGGATCTTGATCAGATGGGCCAATGGGCGAAGGAGTGGCAGATGGAGATTAATTTAGATAAATGTAAGGTGCTGCATTTTGGAAAGGCAGATCAGGGCAGGACTTATACACTTAATGGTAAGGTCCTGGGAAGTGTTGCTGAATAAAGAGACCTTGGAGTGCAGTTTCATAGTACTTTGAAAGTGGAGTCACAGGTAGTTAGGATAGTGAAGAAGGTGTTTGGTATGCTTGCCTCTATTGGTCAGTGCATTGAGTATGCTAGTTGGGAGGTCATAGATCATAGATCATAGATCATAGAATCCCTACAGTGTGGAAACAGGCCCTTCGGCCCATCATGTCCACACCGAACCCTCAGAGCATCCCACCCAGACCTATCCCCCTACAGCCCATCTAAGCTATACATCCCTGAACACTATAGGACAACTTAGCGTGGCCAATCCACCTGACCTGCACATCTTTGGACTGTGGGAGGAAATCGGAGCACCCGGAGGAAACCCACGCAGGGAGAATGTGTTGCAGCTGTACTGGACATTGGTTAGGCACTAATGGAATACTGCATGTAATTCTGGTCTCCCTGTTATTGAAAGGATGTTGCAAAACTTGAAAGTGTTCAGAAAAGATTTACAAGAATGTTGCCAAGATTGAAGGGTTTGACCTATGGGGAGAGGCTGAATAGACTGGGATAACAAGGTGTAGAGCTGGATGAACACAGCAGGCCAAGCAGCATCAGAGGAGCAGGAAAGCTGATGTTTCAGGTTGGGATCCTTCTTC
>NC_063350.1:32385366-32424782 GCF_021869965.1 Rhincodon typus
CTAGGCCCGAAACGTCAGCTTTCCTGCTCCTCTGATGCTGCTTGACCTGCTGTGTTCATCCAGCTCTACACCTTGTTATCTCTGAACTTTGAGTCCAGTAGGACTCCTTCTCAGAACTGAGGAGAGATCAAAAACAATGAATTTTAACAAGTCAAACAATTAAAACAGAAATCTGTTGGAGCACAGAAGAAGACTCATGATGGGAAATGCCAAACTACGTGTGCAATTGTATCTTTATCTCTGAAAGGGTGTCCAGAATGTAGATAGAAAACTGTTGCTTTCATCCAGATTCACTTGTCAGCAACTATCCTTCACAACTCGGGTGTTGAAGACTTCTGTCTTTGTGGCAAAACTCCTCCAATGGTTGGCATGTAATGATGAGATCTGTTCAGCGCTTTACTGAGATTATTTGGATCAATACATACATCAACACATATAGACTTTCAGGTTGTTTCACTGCTACCATGCTGCTAATCCATTCTGTTAGAGTCTTCACTTTCTTGATTTTTCCCATCTTTTCCAGTTCTTCTATCTTGTGTTTCAGGCTGGCCTCGAGGGCAACTGGAACAGGGCTCAGCAAGTGCTAAATTGTTCTTGCATTCTTATCTGCTTTGAGATGATGTTCTCCTGGAAGATGTCCTAACTCTATCAAGATATCTTTGTGTTCATCTAGGAGTTGTTCCACACTCAATGGTTTAGTGTGCTGCAACACATTGTAAACTTCTTTGGCACATTGTGGTTACCAGTTCAAGGTATAGATTTGCTCTGACTGAGATGAGTGACATTTGTTTGCCAATGATCTGTATCCTTGTTCATGTTATGGTAGTGGGCTGAAAAAGTAATCTATCCTCTGGCATAAATATGATGCCATCATATCATCTTAACCTTACCTTTGCAGGTTTCATTTCTCCATCACATTGTTCAGTCGTTGCACACAGGTTTGTGAAGATCACAACATCGCAGCAACATACCAGTGTCTATCTGGACACTTTATGTTGATTTAATCTGTTCCTTCCGCCATCCTCACTCCAATATTCACAAAACATATTTCAAATATCGAGCTAAGTGAACCAACCTGTCATATGGTATACAGAGATATAGCAAAATCTTTAGCTGCTCTCACTCCAGTGGCCATCTGTAACTGCTTGTATGCTTCTGTTCAGCCATACACTTGTGTACAAAATGATTCAGCTTTTTGCACTGAAAATATTGCTTTCCCCATGCTGGTCATATCTTCCTCTCTATCGCACAATGTAGTTAATTTTTTCTGCAATATTTGCATTCTGCCCTTTGTCTGTGATTGTAGTGCCCTGTGCGCCTGGAATATCTGCCAGCAGAACGCAAGGCCAGGTCTGTTCTCTAATGAATATGCTGTAGCTGTTGATTTACAACCTTGATCCTTACATAGAGGTCAATTGCTCTCCTTAGTGTAAACTTGTCTTTTCTAAGCAGGTGTGCTTTCACTTTTAGATCCCTTATCCCTAATACAATCTTGTCTCTAATTAGCTCATCTGTTCCTTGCACAAATCAACAGGTTTTTGCAAGCAGAGTTAATGACATTACGTATTGATCAATGGACTTTTTACTCGCTTTGCTCCCTAGTATGGAATACCTGCCATTCATACAGAATGTTCACTTGTGGCTCAAAGGTTTCAAGCTTCTACCGTTTGTCTACTGTTGAATATATTTTAAAACAGTCTCTTCTTAACTGTGATAAATGTGTAGCAACTTGTACTTGTTCTGGTTTGCTTAACAAATCTATTGCTATTGCATAATTCTAACACTGCTCATGGAAGAATTGCTAGTTTCTGCTTCATGCCTTTAGTCATTGTAACAGGAGCTGATAGGGGAAAAACTGCAGCCAGTTTCTCTTCAGCAATTTTTCCACTGTGATCTTCAATTTTATTTCAGTGGCATTTTACATGGCTGCAACTGAAGTTGTGATTTCAACACTGGAAACTCACTACTTCTGATACCATGGGCTGAATCTTATGAGTTTTTAATCTAAATTAGAACGTCATTGATCTTTTTTGGTGTGTTTGTTGCCATGGGCCTAGCGGGTTCTCTTGCTGTATCCTACCAAGCTCATCTCATTAATTCCCGACCACATCCCTATGCCATATCTCACGTCGACATTCACCCCATCTTACCGTGCATAATTCCCACAACAACTTCCATTGAGTGGATATTTCAGAATTGACCTGCATACTTGCGCTAGTGCCATCTTTAAAAACCTATCTTGTGCACTTGGAACAACATGGTCAGTCCGGAGCTGTTTTGTACAGTTCCTAACCTTGTCCTGGGCTTGGCAAACCTGGAGAAATTAGCACCCCACCAAGCCGGCAGGATCCTGGAGATCCTGCTTGACGGGGTGATGAAAGAATGGGACTTCCTCTTCTCCCTTTCCTTGTGAAAAGCATATAAGATGGAATGACGTGAACTCATTCGTTGAGGTGAGGTTTAAGCTAAAATGTAACTGTAACTTAGAGCGTCTCTTGATTCTGATGAGACAGTTGAGGCTAACAGAATTAGTGTGGCCATTATAGTTCTCCTTTACTACAGAACCCAAAAACAATTTCAATGACATGGGAATACTGGAAAGAAAACCAATAACTTTCACAGCTTTAAAAACAAAAAGAGAAGTGTTCACTGCTTTCTTAGTTGGTGGTTTGTTCATGTTTTCACAAATTGACAATTTGTAGGAAGAACAATAAAGCCTGGTAATAAAACTTTATTTTCATTCAACTCAATGAAACCAGAAAACATTAGATTGAATTGAAGTTTTTCAACAAGAACGAGAAACTTTCCCAAGTGTTAGTAGTTGCCTTTCCACCTAACAACATGATAAGAAATTAATAACACGCAAGCAAAATAAAAACATACTTGGTAGCAAAGTACATTTCTTGTGTCACTTTTACAAAGTGCTTTTCTCATTGGCTTGACTTTCCAAGGAAAAATCGTTTTCATCAGCAATGTCGTTATCGCCTGCTTTAATAATATGTTGCATGAAATTTTTTTTCACTTTCAAAAGATTATAATGATCCTTTATGGCAGACTTCATAGAAGTAATGAGTAATACTCCAATTCACTCCTGAAGAAACTGCTGATAGGACCAATATTATGTAAATTATAGGGAGTATCTTTTAAGTTCAAGAATGAAACTTGATCACCTCCTATTACTATTTAAATTAAACAGAAAAGTATGTGGCTGATTCAGTAGTGACATCTTTTCGGGGCTTTCTTTTCTCTTGAAATGAATTATATTATGTCAACTCTTCCATTCAATCGATACTGTGAGAGTTCATTTAGACTTGTAATTTACAAAGTACTGTAGTGCCTGAAAGGCTGTGGGGTTGGGGTTGGGGGGTGGGGGGGGGGGGGTGTTGGTGGTGTTGGAGGGTGGAATAATGTAACGTGGATGAGGAATAGGGAGTATCTGCAATTGACAGGGTGTCAGAAATGTGGGCTGGAAGGCCTGTTATTGTTGTTACTGGGATGAAATTCTGCAGCACTGAGATGGACCTTTTAAGGAGCCCACCCGGGCACACAGCTGCTTCTGTGGCTGCCTCTGACCCTTTTCCAAGGTTTGCTAGCCCAAATACAGACCACACTTGCTTGCCAGCAATGGGGATACTGTCCTTACCATGTAACAAAGGCAGTTACAAGGCACTTTCTCTCAAGGTAGGTAGGGGCGATGCAGGAAATGTCCAAATCCTACCTGCCTCAAGAATGAAAATCTGGCCCCAGATAGTTAACGTCCTGAATGGCAGACTGGAGTTCAGTTTAATTCTTGTCTGAAGGACACCCAGCTCCAACAACGTGGCACTCATTCCTGATGTGCTCCACAGTTAACGCTTTGTTCATTGACCTGCTAAATGTTTACTAAATCAGAAAGTTGCTGTCTTTTCTGTAGCTTTTTCAATTCATCCCTGGGATGTGTGCATTGCTGGATGGGCCAACATTTAGTGCCCATCCCTTGTTGTCCTTGAGAAGGTGGTGGTGAGCTGCCCTCTTGAATTACTGCAGTCCTGTAGCACCAATGATATTAAGAAGGGAATTAACATAGAGACATACAAAATAGAAACATAGAGGTAGACCGTTCTGCCCTCAAAACTGCTCCACCATTCAATAAGACCGCGGCTGATCTGTTTATGTTTCAAATTCCACCTTCCAAGCCATCCCCAAATACCTTTGATTCCTTCCCAAATAAGAAATTATCTACCTCTGCCTTAAATTTCTTTTACTGACTCCACCTTCACAACTTTCTGAAGCATAGAGTTGCAAAGTTACAAAACTCTCTAACAGCAAAACTTGCTCCACTTCTTTGTTCCAAAATGGTCGATCCCCTAATTTTAAAATAGTGCCCCTACATTCTGGTCTCACCCACAATAGGAAACATCTTTTCCATGTCAACCTTGTCAAGACCATTCAGGATCTTATAGAATTCAGTAGAATCAACTCTCACTCTTCTAAACCCCAGTGGATTCAAGCCTAGTCTGTCCAATCTGTCCTCCTAAGACAATAGAGTCATTCCAGATATCAATCCAGAAAATCTCCTCTGAACTGCTTCCACATATTTTTACATCCTTCCTTGAATAAGAAAACTAAAACTGCACACAGCAGCTGAGATATAACCTCATTAATGTCCTGTATAACTGAAGCATATCATAACTTTTAAATTCAAGCCCTCTTTTAATAAAGCATTGTATCCCATTATGCTTCTTGATTATATGTTGTAGTTACATATGAACATTTTGCGACTCATGCAGTAGAATCCAACAATCCCTCCGCATCTCAGAATTCTACAGTCACTCTCCATTTACATAATTCTCTACTTTTCAATTCTCCCTGATAAAATGAACATCATCTCATTTTCCCACATTATGCTCCATTTTCCAGATATTTGCCCACTCACTCAATCTATCAATATCAGTCTGTAACCTCCTAAAGTCTATCTCACAACATACTTTCAGACATACTTTGGCATCATCTACAAATCAGCTATGATGCCTTTGCGGTCTTCAAAGTTATTGATGTAAATGTAAAAACTTGAAGCCCAAGCATAGAGCCCTGGAACTCCATTCATCACAATCAGACAAAAACCCATTTGTGCACACTTATTGTCTTCTGTCAGCCATCAGTCTTCTATCCATGCTAATATGCTGTCCCTGTACCAGCAACTTTTATTTTCCAAAATAACCTCTGAATTTTTTTTATTCATTCATGGAATAAGGGTGTCACTGGCAAGGCCAGCATTTATTGTGTCACCTTATCAAATACCTCTTCATATCAAAATACATAATGACTGCCGTTTTCCTCTTCATCCACAGCACGTCACTCCTTCAAAGAACATCAATAAATTGTTAAATATAATTCCTCTTTGAAAAACCCATTCTGACTGCTCCTGATTACCTTGTGTTTTTCTAAATGCACAGCTAGAATCTCTTTCATGATCAATTCTAACATCTTCCCCACAAGAAACATCATTCCAACTTGGTCACAGTTTCCTGTTTTTCACTTCCCTCCCTTCTTAGCAAGAAGGCTTATATTTGTTACATCCCACCCAGAAGGAGAATGATGCACACTGGTCTGACCTGCTTTGTAGAGCTCAAAACAATGCTCCAGTACGTTTGTTTCCAATTATTGCCTTTTATTTATTGTTTTTCCCTTTGCCTTTGGGAAATCTGATGAAACCTTTCTAGAATAATGGGAATTTTGAAAAATAAACATAATGCATCCATTAACTCAACAGACCACCTCCTCTAAAGCCTGAGGATGAAGACTTTAAGATGACCATATAAAGGAACAGAACTAGGCCATTTGGCCCATCACGTCTGTGCTGCCATTTGATCATGGCTGATATGTTTCTTAACTCCATTCTCCTGCCTTCTCCCTGTAATCTTTGATCCCCTTACTCATCAAGAACCTGTCCATCTCTGTATTAAATACACTCAATGACTTGACCACCATAGCTTTCTGCAATGAGTTCCACAGATCCAACATCCTTCAGCTGAAAACTTTCCTCCTTACCTCAGTTCTACAGGGTTGTCCCTTCACGCTGAGTCTGTGTCCTCATGTTCTAGTCTCTCCTCTTCATGGAAACATCTTCTCAATGTCCACTCTATCCAGGCTTTTCAGTAACACTTTCTCCCTATCCATCAAAATGAAATCTTGAAGCATCTCACCGCTCCAAGGGAAACAATCTCCGTTTCTCCAAAATCTCCATATAGTCCAAGTTTCCCCAGTTTTGCTAACAAGTTGTTAAGAGCAGGTTTATCAAATACTTTTTGTAAAAGTCCATGTATATGTCATTTACTACACCTATTGTATTTGTGTCAATCTAGAACCCCAGGCTAATGTTCTGGCACCTGGACTCAAATCCTACCCTGGCTGATGGTGAAATTTAAATCCAATAAAAGCTGGGATACTGAGCTGGCCAATGGCAACCTGTAACCACACTCCATTGTAAAAATCCATCTGATTCACTAATGTTCTTTAAGGAAGGAAACCTGCTGACCCTACCTTGTCTGACCTACATGTGACTCCAAACCCACAGCAATGTGGTTGACACTAAACTGCCCTCTAGACTATTAGAGATGGGCAATAACTGCTGGCCTAGCCAGTGACCCACAACCCATGAGTGAAGTAAAAAAAAAATTAGGAAATGCAGAACGCATAAGTAGTAGGGGTAGAACTCCCAATAGCAAAAATTCACTAAATTAGTGTTTTGCAATTCACAAAATCTATCACAGAAGTGTCCTTTATTAGTTAAGACAACATTGTTTTTCCTGAGTATTTAATTACACAGCCCAATACCTAAAATTGTGCAGTTTTTTGGTGAATCTGTACTAGTATGTTGCCTGAAAAGGGAGAAAGGTTGTAACACATAAAGATAAATACACATACTTTAGAAACTGACATAAACAGCAAAGTAGTTATAGGAAGTTAAATTCACAGGGCTAAAACTGCTTTAACAGCTCTAATAAAGTATCTCCTAGCACTACAATTGCATGTAACCCTGTGTCCTAGAGATTTGAAATAAATGAGTTTCTGCTGAATGCTGCCATAAGTGGATGTTAAATAATAGATACCAATATATCTGTTTAGTAGAAGAAGGATATATTGGCTTGTACAAAGTTGATCATTGCCAATGAGGATGCTATAATGTTAAACCTGTCACTTATTAAGTCATAAAAGAAAATGCATGCTATTTCAAACAGAAATGCTTATCTTGCTTCTGGGAACACTATACAAATGCAGATTGAAATTTCCACAAACCATTTTGGATGCAGGTATGTTCATAAAGAAACATAATTCAAAATTTGAGTATTGTTTAAGTGAATTTATGTCCTCATGTGTAACACTTTAGCTGAGATTTCAGAGAAGAATAAACTGTATGAAATGAAAAATAGCATTGTTTGTCAAATTTCCAAGTTGTTATCTACAGATTAATGCGAAAATGACCTCCACACAGTTCCAACCAAACCCACTTAATAGTTTATCACACCAAATACTTCAAAAGAAGAATCTCTACACAACAAACATGAGGATGGTTAGTGATTTCTACAGGTTTTCTTAGTCAAACAAATAGGGCAGGGTGAGTCATCAAAAGTGTTGCAATTCTGAAATGTAGAGGAGGAAATCCTTTCCATGCAAAAAGAGATTTTCGGTGAGTTGTGGAAATTTTCAGGCTGAGAAGTGAATGATGGTTCTTTTAGCGCAAGTTTACAATCTTTCTTTACTTAACTATTCAATCACTCTAAGTTATTTTCGTAGCATTTAGTTTAAGCCAGCAATGACTGGTTTCTTTTATACTTAAGTCTCCCGATCTCAAGTTAAAAATCTCCTTCATCCTTCTCTGCCTGGCTTCACTCCTCTCCAACTTCATTCAGAAATATGCTTTCAACTTTCTCCTCTTCTAATATAGTTTCTCTTTGTGCCTTTATTGAAAACCCTAAGTTCAACCACTTAAGGTCTAACTAAAACAACTTTATGTTTTATTGCATTTTGGCAAATGTCCCAACCTATTTCACATTTTGAAGCGAAAGTTATAGGACCATTTTAAAGGAGGAAAGAGGTTTACGGGGAGTAAATTCCTATTTTAAGCCTAGGCAGCTGAATTAAGGCATAACTGGAGCGATGCTGGGGTGATTGAAGTGTGAGATGGCAGCATCAGAGCTGAGATCTGAGGGGATTGAAGGGCTGAAGGAAATGGCAAATAAAGGGAGGGGCAAGACAATGGAGGGATTTGAAAACTAGAGATTAAAACTTCTGTTCCCAGAGGCAGTGAGGTCAGAGGCAGGATGGGTATTTCATTAGGCAGTGATGTATACAAACCTCCCTGCTTTCCTGCCTCTGCCTGGATTGAGTTCTTGGTGGCAAGGCACATGCTTCACCTTCCCAGCCCACTGCCAATTGAGACACTTGTAGCCAATGAAGGATTAGTATCCTCAGGACACTGCTACTGCTATTAACCCAGCTGCAACTAGCCCTGTCATCATACAGGGTGCCACTCGCTTCTACATGTAGGCAGCATGTCACCTTGAGGGAGGCAGGGGAAGATGTTGTGCTTCTATCAAAGGCAAAGGTAATCAGTGCCTGATCAAGGGCATTGGACAAGGGGGTTGGACACTGGGAATCAGTCCCCAAGTTTCTTATGACCCCTTCCTCCATATTCACCCATCAGAAAAAGCTCACCTCCACATTATTGACCTTATCTTGGGTTCTGCATGTTCTTACTACTTCCTGCAGCAGCCATTGCCCATTCTGTGATGCTAGTGAATACAAGATCGGCTGTTCTGATTGGCTGACACCTCTTGTTTGGGCAAGACTTGCATAGCTTTGGTCTTGAATCCAGGTCTAGACCTGCTGGTGGCCTTGCAGTACCCAATTGGCATGTAACTTGGTAGGCTTTCCATAGTAGAGGTAGAATGGGTCTCTAACCAGCGGCTAGACCCTTAATGCCTCAAGATTCTACACAGGATGCAAATTTTATATCAAGGTATTATTGGATCTAAGATCAAAATATGTCAGTTAACAGAGAGGTAATATAGGTACATTAGAATTCTTTGCTTAAATCCCTTTGTTAACACCTCCTTTTCCAACTTTCTTTAAGAGCAGCCCTAAAATCTACCCCTAATCCAGCTGTAGTCTACCTCTAAACTTTTCTTTTTAGCACATTATCCATTTTCCCAATTCTGAAGTTTCTTGGGTCATTTTATTATCTTAAAGATTTTATGCAAATTCATCTTGCTGTTTTTAACTTTTGATATTTTCCTTGCCAGTATGAAACAATGGGAAGAAATTAATTATATTTTTCCTCACCCATCCCCATAGAGGTGACTGATAGGCAGTGGGGAGCCATGGAATTGGGTGTTTTGATTGGGGTGGGGGGTGGATTTTAGTATCGCCTTCCCTACTCTGACTGATTAAATCAAGGTTGGAGTACAGCCTTCTCATCCAGAGAAAACTGAAGTCTTTAAATAAGCAATTCATAATCATTTAAGGGCTTCATCCAACTAATGTTGGCCTTGAGGGAAGACACATTGGACGGTTCATCCAGTGAGGCCATATGAGTAGAGCTCAGGAACAGGAAGGGTGTATTCACTTTGATGGGGTTGTATTATAGGCCTCCCATCAGTCAGTGGGAGAAAGAGGAACAGATATGAGGACAGATTATGGAAAAATGTAAAAACAATGGGTTTGTTGTGGTGAGTGATTTTAACATATTCTACGTTGACGGAACTCCCTCTGTGTCAAGGGCTTGGATGGGAGTAGAATATTTTCAGCGAATCCAGGACAGTTTCTTGAACCAAGGAAGGACCAAACTAGACCTGGTATAGGAGAATGGCCAAACAATCAAAGTTTCAGTGAAGGAGAATTTCAGGAACAGTGACCATAATTCCAGAAATTTTAATTTACTTATGGGTAAAAATAAGAGTAGTCCTTGGGCAAAGCTAATAACGATTGTATTAGGCAGGAACTGGGGAATGTAGCTGTTTGAGGGTAAATCCATATCTGGCATGTGGGAATCTTTTAGAGGCCAGCTGATTGGAGTTCAGGACCAGCAAATTCCTGTGAAAATAAAGAATAAGCGAATCTTGGATGAAGAGAGAAATTGTCGGCTTAGTCCAAAAGGAAAAGGATGCACATGTAAGATTTAAGAAATTGAAGATAGTCAGAGCCCTCGAAGAATATAAAAAAAGCAGGAAAGAGCTTAAACAAGGACTTAGGAGGACTAAAAGGGGCCATGAAATAACCTTGGCAAAGAGGATTAAGGAAAGTTCCAAGGCATTTTATAAGCATATAAGAAGCAAGCGGGTAGCTAGGGAAAGGATTTGTCCACTGAAAAACAAAGGAGGAAATTTATGCATGGAGCTTCAGGAAGTGGGTGAGATCCCTAATGAATACTTTGCATTGGTATTCACAAAGGAGAAGGATATTGTGGATGGAGTGTAGGGAGGGGTATGTTTATATTCTAGGGCATGTCAGTATGAAAAATGAAGAGGTTTTGGATGTTTTGAAAAAAACATTAAAGTGGACAAGTCCCCAGGATCTTATGGGATCTATCCCAGAATACTGAGGGAGGTGAGGGAGGAAATTCCTTGGGCCTTGTTTGAAATCTTTGTATCCTCTTCAGTCACAGGAGAGGTCCCAGAGGACTGGAGAGTAGCCAACATTGGCCCTTTGTTTAAGAAGGGCAACAAGGATAATTGAGGAAATTACAGGCTGGTGACCCTTAGTGGTATGGAAATTATTCAAGAGGATTCTTAGGGACAGGATTTACTCCCATTTGGGAAAATATGGACTTATTAGTGATAAGCAGCATGGCTTTGTGCAAGGGAGGTCGTGTCTCACAAGCTTTATTGAGGTTTTTTAAGGAAGTGGCAAAAATGATTGATGAGGGAAGGGCAGTGGATTTTGGCTACATGGACTTTAGCAAGGTCTTTGACAAAGTTGGATCAGTGCTGGGATCCCTGTTTTTTTAATATATATATGTATATACATATATGTAGATTTGGAGGAGAATGTAGTTCATCTGATGAGTAAATTTGCAAACAACAGAAAGATTGGGGAAACCGCGGAATAGTGAGAAGGATTGCCAGAGGATGTAACAGGATATGGACAAGCTGGAGACTTGGGAGGAGAAATGGCAAATGGAATTTAATCCAGTCAAATGTGGGATGATGTATTTTGGAAGATCTAATGCAAGATGGAAGTGTACAGTAAATGGCAGAACCATTAGAAACATTAACATACAGTGGGATCTATGCATACAGACCTACAGATCCCTGACAGTAGTAACACAAGTGGATGAAGTGGTCAAGAAGGCATACAGCATATTTACCTTCATCAGTCAGAGCATTGGGTATAAAAATTGGTAAGTCATGTTTCAGATGTATTGAACATTAGTTAGGTCGCAGTTGGAATGTTGCATACAGCTCTGGTCGTCTCACTATCAGAAGAATGTGGAGGCTTTGGGAGGGTACAAAAAAGGTTTACCAGGATGTTGCCTGGTTTGGAGGGTATCAGCTACGAGGAGAGATTGGACAAATTTGGCTTGTTTTCACTTGAACGGCGGAGGCCGAGGGGTGACCTGAGTGAAGTTTACAAAATTATGAGAGGCATGGATAGAGTGGACAGTTACAGACTTTTCCCTGGGTAGCAATGTCTGTTACTAGAGGACATTCATTAAGGTAAAATGGGCAAAGGTTAAAGGAGGTGTGAGAAGCAAGTTTTTTTTACACTGAGGAGGTGGTAGAAGCGGATAAAATAGCAATGTTTAAGAGCTATTTTGACAGATATATGAGTAGGCAGGAAATTGTGGGATACAGATCACATAGAAGCAGAAGTTTTTAGTTTAGAACGATGTCATATGTCACAGGAGGCTTGATGGGCTAAAGGGCTGTGCTGTACTGTTTTTGTAACAGGGTGTAAGGTTCATGCTGCTTAAACTAGCCTTCATTACTTAAAGCAGTCAGCAACTTGTAAATGCAAAAGTACGTTGTGGTTGGAAATGATCAAAGAAGAGTTTATAAGCAGGAAGCTGAGCTGAAAAAGCCAAGAAGCCAGACAGTAAGTCGGAGGACTTTTCAATACAAAATTTTGGGGCTTTGTACAGAAGATAGACATTAGGACAGGGGATGTGGGAGCTAGGAGGCTGTCCAGCTAGAGATTATGAAGGCAATGGCCATTTCCATGAAAAATCCCCTAACACGCAATGGCATTACCTTCATTGAATACCCCTCTCCCAACATCCTGGGAGTTACCTCATAGAAATTGAAGTTGACTAACCATATAAATACTGTGTCTACAAGAGCAAGTTAGAGGCTAGGAATCTTGCAGTGTCTAATTCACTTCCCCAACTCCCCAGAACCTGTCCACCATCCAAAGGCATAGGTTAGGAGTGTGATGGAATATTCCCCGCTTGTTTGGATAAGTGCAGCTCCAACTACATTCAAAAATCACAATGCACTCCAGGACTAGGCAGACTACTTGATTGTCACCACATCCACATACATTCACTCCCTCCACCACCGACTCTCAGTAGCAGTAGTGTCTACTATCTACGAGATGCTCTGTAGAAATTCACCAAGACTTCTTAGACAACACGTTACAAACCCATGACCACTGCCAACTAAAAGGGGGAAGGCAGCAAATACATAGGAACACCACCACCTGCAACATCCCTTCCAAGCCACTGCGCATCTGGACTTGGAAATATATTGCCATTCCTTCAGTATTGCTAGGTCAAAATCCTGGAACACCCTCTCTAATGCCATAGTGGATATACCTACATGAAATGGACTGCAATGGTTCAAAAAGACAGCTGACCACCACCTTCTCAGCAACTCAATCGGATGAGCAATAAATGCTAGCCCAACCAGCAACACTTACATCCCATGAATGAATATTAAAAAAAATAGGAACAGCTAATTGTTGCGGTCAATGTTCCCAGTTTGCTCTGACAAGCTGGGTTTTGTGTTGCAAAAAGGACATTGACCTAACACAACTGGCTAAAATTAATGAAAACATCGCCACATGCCACATCCTCACAACTGAACCATTACATCCTACACTTCTTCATTGACCACACTCACTTTACCCACTTGCCATCAACTAAGACTGATTTATCCCCAACATTCACCTCACTCTTTGATAATTAGCATTTATGAAAGCGTCACACCTACATATCAGTTTTCATGCACAGCTTTTTAACTGTGGAACACATCATCCTAACTCATTGCACCACCCGAGAAGGCACACTTCTTGCAGCAATAGGTGACCCATAACTGGAGATAGCAGGCATTGGAGGAACTGGCATGGCTGAGAGCTCCAGTTAAGGGCTTCATCCCATTGGTTTGCAATCCTACTACATTAGCTTATAAGGTCCCAGGGGAGTTTATCTTTTGAAGATGCTCAGTGCCAACTTGAGGGACCTGTCATTCAGAAGTGCTTTTGGGGAGATGGCAGCTGGGCACTCTGATCCTTTGAATTGCCAACAGCACTCAGTGGGCAGGATCCTCAATCCCAATGGTGGCAACGAATGTGAAGCACTTAAAAATGACAGGCATTCCCTTTAGGAAGTATTGCAGGGCTCCTGCAGACTCTCATGTCAATGGGTAAGACCCTTGTCTTGAATTCTGCCCAGTGTGTCATCGGGCATTAGAGGGTGAGGACTTACACAAGTTCAGCCACAGAACATTTAAACTGAGGTCATCAATACACACAGAGACAGTTGGTACATTGACAAATCTGTCAGAAAGTCTGCTATCACTCTCATGAAGTATATTATGATCAACTGATTAAGGTTCGATTTGGCTCATCTCTTTATAAAATTTCTCAGTCGCAGCAAATATTTTTAATTCTGTTTAGTGACAGCTATTACACTTCAATTCAAAAACACAGTTAACATAATCAAAATGAAGGAGCCAGTAACAAGCTTCTCTTGAGTGAACAAACATAGAATTTTATTACCTATTAAATATAAACACACACACACACACACACACACACACACACACACACACACAGGTAAGAAGTTTAAAAAGGAGAATGTGGCTGGTACAGACAGGAAAATAAACGCTACATAGATTAAAAGTCTTTACAGTCCTTTAGGTGTTAGATTTTTAACCTCAAAACATAGTTGATTAATTGGTAACTGATATCCTGAGCTAAGGAAATAGATGTAGATATCATTGAATTCTTAGTGAATGTTTCTTTTTGTAATTTCCTTTTTCAGCAGGCACTATTTTTTGAGATGATCACAGAATCAGGGAAAGGGAAACAGAAAGTGTGAGAGTTGGTGTGTGTGAGTGAATGAGTTCTTACTTGCAAATCCATTTTCAGTTTCTCTGCACTCTGCTCAAAAGCAGCTGTTGTAATATAGTTCAGTGTGCATGCCTGAGTCTGGCTACATTGCCTTTCAAAGCTGGATAACTGGCTGGTGAATCTATCATCATCCAATATGTGGAATTATCATACTAGTGCTAATTAAACTAGAGATGTGAATTTCTTAACACTGACACGAATTTTGGTCTTTAGGTAAAATGGTAATTTGTAGATGGTTTTGTTTATTCTACATGGGTGTCCTGCACTTATCATGAATGATTTCCTTCTCAACTTCATCCATTGCCTAAGGCAGGAGCAGGAAAGCTGATGTTTCGGGTCGGGACCCTGCCCCAATTTGTGATTGGGTGATAACCGCAGTCATTTAAGGTCAATATTTTTACTGTTTTTAGAAAAGGATGTTTTAGTCCATGAGATAATAAGGTGTAGAGCTGGATGAACACAGCAGGCCAAGCAGCATCAGAGGAGTAGGAAAGCGGACGATTTGGGCCTCGACCCTTCTTCAGAAAAAGATGTTTTAGTCCATGAGTGGTTTCATGTATAACATTCAGATAATGGTTATAATAAGTCCATATTTGACATTACTGTAATTAACATCAAATATCAGCATTTACATGTGGCACCTACATAGCCATGTATGTGCAGCAAATGATATTGTGCACCTTGGAAACCCTCACTATTCTGGTCAAACAACCTGCACACTCTGCCTGTTTTTCTGTTCAACAAGAACATGATGATTTCACATCACTGCCAAAATAAATATCTGTCATCTCTCCAATGATGAACTGGGAGATGTCACATATCTTTTGCTCCAGCCTGGAAGGATCCCAGCACAAAGATACTCAAGACCATTATCACCTTAATAACCACTGGCAATGCCATCCTTGTAGTCAGACCAACAACTGAAGAGCAGAGCAGGAGGTGGCAGAGTTCTGTGAACACATCCTATATAAAGCACAGATGGCGCACTCACTGCACCTGGTTTGTGGAAGACTGTAGGTAGGTAAGGCCCCCCTGCTGAAAGCCCTGCTCCTTCACTGGTCAGTGCAAAGCCAACACTTCCTGTTCAAAACAGAACTTAAACTGGAGTAGCAAGTTCAAAATTATCAACACTTGCATCAAAACACCGTTATATGTTGCCTGATGGCACAATCTGTCAACTTGTAATGGCCTCACCAAGATGGCACTTGACATGGACAGTGCTGCAAGAGTTGTAACAAATCAATAAGGTCTACTGATACAGTGGAGCTCAATTCAACAGCCTGCATGCTTTAATAACATTTAGTCAGCAACAGATATCAGTTAGACACCAAGATTACAGCTCTGGGATCTTTTATGCCCACTTGAGAAGGCAAACAGAGGTTTAGCTTCTTAAATAAGAGATGGCATCCCCAATTGTTCCCTCAGTCTGGTGCTGATATGGTGACTGAATTAATGTATCCAGAGAAATCTCCAAGACTATAATTGATTCTCAGGTGGGTTTTTCACTGGGCTGGCACACAGAGTTTCTAAGAGGTTAACGGTTAGGTTAGGATTTTAGTTAGCCGCAGGGGACTCAACAATGTGAAATGTCCCCCTGGTATTCAGGAACCTTGAGATAAGGGCCACTTCTGTGCTAAAGTGGTTAGTGTCACTCAGCTCTTACCACCTAGAAGTAGTATCCTAGGCTAACAGGTTTCTTCTCAGTGCAGCAACAAAATGGTTTTCAACAACAGCACAGATCTCAGAGATAAGAAAAATGGTAAAAAGCAGTCACTGACAATATGTATGTTCATCATATGTTGGGATGTACTGAGACGCAGATACTGACCAGAGACAAATATCAACTTGACAATTAGTGGAAGCTTTCATTTCGGCACCTTTTGCTACATGGTTGTAGAATATTTCCTTTTGTTCTCAAAAGTAGGCTATTGCTGCTTTGATGATTTTGCATCCTACAGTGTTTGCACTGTCATTTAGACAATATAGTGTATTCCATAATAAAATCCAATATCTTATGTGACTCATTTTATCTAGCTATACTGGCCTAACTAAATCTGTCAGAAACATGGAAAGAGGGGTAAGCCATTCAGCCCCTCGAGCCTGTAACACGATTCAAGTAGATTTTGATTGATCTGCATTCCAACTCCACTTACCTGGTTTGGTCCAGTATAAATGTACATATCTCAGATTTAGAATTATTAACTGCACTAACATCTGTTGTTTTTTGCTGTGGTATGTTTATACTTCTACCACCATGTGTGTGAAGAAATGTTCCCTTAACTTCTTTTGGAATGACCCAACTGTGTCTCACACTCCAGCTTTAGTAGAAAACATTTTTCTCTATTGATCCTGTAAATCCCTTTTGTAATCCTCATACAAATCATTGCTAATTTATCTATATTGCAGGGAGTACAAACCAACTTAAGTTAATCTCTCTTCATAATATAAGCTTGAGAACCCTGATAACTTTCTGGTGAAGTTGTGCTGTATCCTATCCAACATTGACACATAGAATCATAGAGCTGTACAACATGGAAGCAGATCCTTTGGTCCAACATATCCATGCCAACCAGATATCCAAATTTAAAATGACCCATCTGGCAGCATTTGGCCCATATCCATCTAAACCTTCCTATTCATATACCTATCCAGATGCCTTTTAAATGTTGTAATTGTACCAGCCTGCACCACTTCCTCTGGCAGCTCATTCCATGCACGCACCACCCTCTGTGAAAATGTTGCCTCTTAGGTCCCTTTTAAAACTTTCCCTGTCACCTTAAGCTATGGCCTCTTGTTTTGGACTCCCCCACCCTGGGGAAAAGACCTCAGATATTCACCCCTATCCATGCCCCTCATGATTTTATAGACCTCTGTTAGGTCACCCCTCAGCCTCTGACACTCCAGGGAAAATAGCCCCAACCTTTTCAGCCTCTCCCTATAGCTCAAACCCTCCAGCCCTGGCAACACTCTCGTAAATCTTTTCTGAACACTTTCAAGTTTCACAACATCCTTCCGATAGCAGGGAGACCAGAATTGAACGCTATGCCTCCTTAAGCCTAACTAATGTCCTGTACAGCAGCAACATGACCTCCCAACTCCTATACTCAACGTACTTACCAATAAAGGCAAGCATACCAAACGCCTTCTTCACTATCCTGTCTACCCACGACTCCACTTTCAAGGAATTATGAACAGACACTCCAAGGTCTCTTTGTTCAGCAACACTCCCCAGGACCTTACCATTAAGTATGTAAGTCCTGCCCTGATCTGCCTCTCTAACATGCAGCACTTCACATTTATCGAAGTTAAACTCGATCTGCCACTCCTTGGCCCATTGGCCCATCTGATCAAGGTCCTGTTGTGCTCTGAGGTAACCTTCTTCTTTGTCCACTACACCTCCAATTTTGGTGTCATCTGCAAACTTGCTAACCATACCTCCTATGTTCACATCAAAATCATTTATATAAATGACAAAAAACAGTGGACCCAGAACCAATCCTTGTGGCACACCACTGGTCACAGGACTCCTGTCTGAAAAGTAACCCTCCACCACCACGTTCTACCTTCAAGCCAGTTCTGTATCCAAAAGGCTAGTTCTCCCTGTATTCCATGCGATCTAACCTTGCTAACCAATCTACTATGTGGAACCTTCTTGAACGCCTTACTGAAGTCTATTTGGATCACATCCACTGCTCTGCCTTCATCAATCCTCTTTGTTATTTCTTCAAAAAATGCAATCAAGTTAGTGAGACATGACTTCCTATGCACAAAGCCACATTAATTATCCCTAATCAGAGCTTGCCTTTCCCAATACATGTAAATTCTGTCCCTCAGGATCCCCTCCAATCACTTGCCCACCACTGATATCAGGCTCACCGGTCTATAGTTCCCTGGCTTTTCATTACCACCTTTTTTTAAATAATGGCACCACGTTAGCCAACCTCCAGTCTTGCAGCACCTCACTTGTGGCTACCGATGATACAAATATCTCAGCAAGGGGCTCCAGCAATTACTTCCCTCGCTTTCCACAGAGTTCTAGGGTACACTGGATCAAGTCCTGGAGATTTATCCACCTTTATTCATTTTAAGACATCCAGCACCTCCTTCTCTGTAATATCAACATTTTTTCAAGATGTCACCATTTATTTTCCCAAATTCTCTATCTTCCATATCCTTCCCCACAGTAAACACCGATGCAAAATACTGATTTACTACCTCCCCTAATTCCTGCAGTTCCATACATAGGCGGCCTTGCTGATCTTAAAGGGGCCCTATTCACTCTTTTGTCCTTAATGCATTTGTAGAATCCCTTTGGATTCTTCTTAACCCTATTTGCCAAAGCTATCTCATGTCCCCTTTTTGCCCTCCTATTTTCCCCTCTTAAGCATACTTCTACTACCTTTATTCTCTTCTAGGGATGTGCTCAATCCCTGCTGTCTATATCTGGCATATGCTACCTTTTTTCCCTTGACCAAAACCTCAATTTTTCCAGTCATCCAGCATTCCCTGCACCTACCAGCCTTGCCCTTCACCCTAACAGGAACATACTATCTCAGGACTCTTGTTATCTCATTTTTGAAGGCTTCTCGCTTTCCAGCCATCCCTTTATCTGCAAACATTTGCCCCCAATCAACTTTTGAAAGTTCCTGTCTAATACTGTCAAAATTAGCCTTCCTTCAATTTAGAACTTTAACTTTTAGGTCCGGTCCATCCTTTTTCATCAATATTCTAAAACTAATAGAATTATGATCACTGGTCACAAAGTGCTCCTCCACTGACACCTCAGTCATCTGCCCTGCCTTATTTCCCAAGTGTCGGTCAAGTTTTGCACCTTCTGTAGTAGGTACATCCACATACTGAATCAGAAAATTTTCTTGTACACACTTAGCAAATTCCTTTCCCTCCAAGCCCTTAACACTATGGCAGTGCCAGTCTATGTTTGGAAAGTTAAAATTCCCTACCATAACCACCCTATTTTTCTTACAGATAACCGAGATCTCCTTACAAATTTGTTTCTCAATTTCCCGCTGACTACTGGGGTGTCTACAGTACAATGGCAATAAGGCGATCATCCCTTTCTTATTTCTCAGTTCCACCCAAATAACTTCCCTGGAGGTAGTCCCAGGAATATCCTCCCGAAGTACAGCAGTAATGTTATGCCTAATCAAAAATGCCATTCCCTCTCCTTTCTTGCCTTCCTTTCTATCCTTCCTGTAGCATCTGTACCCTGGAACATTAAGTTGCCGGTCCTGTCCATCCCCGAGCCACGTCTCTATAATCGTTACAATATCCCAGTTCCATATTCCCAACCATGCCCTGAGTTCATCTGCCTTATCTGTTAGGCATCATGCATTGAAATCAATGCAGTTTGATTTATCAGTCCTACCTCGTTCTTTGTTTTGTTCCTGCCTGCCCTGACTGTGTGACCATCTCCTTTTCTCAACTGCACCAGTATCAGACTGATCTCTTTTCTCAGTATCTCCCTGGGTCCAACCACCGCCCCTACTAGTTTAAACCACCCTGAGCAGCTCGAGCAAATCTCGTCACCAGAATATTAGTCCCATTTCAGTTCAGGTGCAATCCGTCTTCCTTATACAGGTCACTTCTACCCCAGAAGAGTTTCCAATGATCCAAAAATGTGAATCCTTTTCCCCTATGCCAGCTCCTTAGCCACGCATTCATCTGCTCTATCCTCCTATTCCTTCCTTCACTAGCTCGTGGCACTGGGAGTAATTCAGATATTAGTACCCTCGAGGACCTACTTATTAAATTCCTGCCTAACTTCCTATAATCTCTTCTCAGAATTTTGTCCTTTTCTCTTCCTATGTCATTAGTTCCAATGTGTACAATGACCTCCTGCTGGTCCCTCTCCCCTTTGAGAATATTCTGCACCCTCTCCAAGATATCCTCGATCCTGGCACCAGGGAGGCAACACACCATTCTGATGTCTTGTTGCCGGCTGCAGAAATGTCTGTCTGTGCCTCTGACTAGAGAGTCCCCTATCACAATTGATCACTTGGAACTTGACATACCCCTTGTTACAATAAAGGCAATCTTGGTACCAGAACTCTCACTCTCAGTACTGCATTTCCTGGAGAGTCCCTCACCATCTACATTTTCCAAAACAGCATAGGCATTAGCTGCATATGTTTCCTACCTTTCCTGGAGGTAACCCATCTACCTGACTGTATCTGCAGTTTTTCAAACTTCCTGCAACTGCCATCCATCACACCCTTGGGCTCCTGTAAATTCCTCATTGCCTGTAACTGCTGCTCCAATCAATCTATGTGAACTGATAGAATTCACAACCAAACACACTTCCTGCCAACATCAGTAACATGGAAACTCTCCCTAATCTCCCACATCCGACTGGAAAAGCACATCACTCTACTAAAGGCAATCTTTGCACCCTACCAATCTATAGACCCAGAAAATATGCTACATGAGGTGTAGCATGCAGAACTACACACAACACTCCAATGTGGCATAACCAGAGCCTCCTTTAGATGTAGTAAGACTTCCTCCCTTTTCTGTTCAAGCTTTATAATTAGAACGGTTAGCCTTCTGGTTGTATTTGTATCTGACTATAACACTTTAATGATATGTGGTAGGCCACTAAATTGCTTTAGACTTTCACTTTTCCTAATTTTCAATATTTAAAAAATACTCAGATCTAACCTACTTTGATCCAAAATGAATTACATCACATTTAACTGCATTGAAATCCATCACCACAATTTTGCCCTCATTACTCATGTTTGATTAATTCAATTTCACCTTTGTAGATTGACTGGTAAACTGTCAGAGTAGAACAATGAAAATGAAAAGCAGACATGTTTTGAAGTCAGCTAGCGATACATTTTCCTAGTTTAGGGCATAAAGGTAAAACTTTCCTTCTGATGTTAGTTGCAAATATTTGGAATTGTTTGTAAATTCGTTATTTTAAATAATAAAATGAACAATACATAATAAAAGAAAAATCCAAAGCAGATTTACAAACTTTGACACATCAGGGTGAAGATAAGATCCTTCAAATAGAGATAATTTGAGTGAATGATATGAAAACAATTCTGCTTGGCAGTGGGTGCACTATTAAAGTTGCAATAACAAAGCTCTTCTGACAAATACATTCATTGCTGGAGGAACCTGCGTTAGCTTTCCGTAATTATGATTTCTTCAACTTGTCTAAACAACATGTTTTAACAGTAGAACCAAAATAATTTCTACAACATCGTCTTTCTCCAGTTTTTCCATTACTGCATTCAGGTAGCGCAGAAGGAATTTTTCCATTTTAATTTGCAACAGGGTAGAAATACCTCTGCAACAAGTTAGTTACATGACAGAAACAGTTTATCACTAAGAAATTATGTCACATGGAAGTAGAAAATCACTATAAGTCGGAAAAGGAAATCAAGCCCAAATGAATGTGAAGTGGGTGGGACTCTTTGGAGAGTTAACAAAAGCAAACAGCCACTAGAAGGCCAATTAAAATTTACTCATTAATGATTACTGCAGAAGAGAGAAACTGTGCTGTTAAGGACGTTGTTCCATACCACATATTTCACTTATTTAACCATCGCAATTCCTAACTTACAGTTGGAAAGATGTTCTATGAAATGTCCCTATTGTGCAAATTATTTTTTAAGTTGCTTCACCGAAAACCATCTCAAGAGAATTCTTTTGACTCATTACATTGCAGTTTTATGGGAAATTTGTATTCTAAGAAAACAATAACAAATACTAGGTTGTACGTTTTATTTCACATACTCCATTTTCGCACAGCAGCACAGGTTCTTTGGACTATGAGTACTTTAAATTCATTGTTGTGTGTTAAATAATATGGTACAAACTGTGTTTCAATAGTTGTCAGTCAGAGTATGGCATTTCACCGAGATAGAGTACTTCAGAGTTTTTTTATGGGCACAAAAATTAAATCTTCTTTTCCCGGTGTAACAATGTTATATGAAAGTAGGATTTGGCTGTGGAAGGCAAACAGTGATATAATAACATGTACTCAGCCCAATCATCTTTTGCTAACAATTATTAAGCAAACAGTAGCTGAGATCAGCAAACTGCATGTCATTAAATAATAAGCTGCCTCAGAAATCAGTGCTTTCTTTTTTAAAAAAAAAGAATGTATTGATAGGAGAAGAGATTAAATATTAACATGAAAACCCCTCCACCCCTCATCAGCATATAGCTCCACTAGCTAGCACTTCATTTCAGTAAGATGCTTGTTAAACATCATAGCTGATAGAGATACTCAATGTAAGTCTGGCAGAGTGGTCATCAACCTGAGAAGTTCAGTGAAAAGGGGGCTTGTTGGAGTTTTTGGTAACAATGCGCTTGTCGAAAGCTCTGATAGAAATGGACTTGCCAGATTACACTGCTGCCTTAGACCCTGCTTATACAACTCTGGAATTTGAGAATATGCAAGTGTTAGCCATGGGTAATGGTGAGTTCCAAAGATTTTACTGTCAGACTACAGGGTTTAAAACTGATATGGTGTATGATTCTCCAAAGAAGATTTTCACTTCGCTTCTGCATAAATAGCAAATGCTGAAAACAAATATAAAATCTTTAGAATAGTTGTAACAGAAGCTGTACTTATTTTGGTCTACTGCACTGTCTAGATGATTTTTAAGCTATACAAATGTCAAAGGCTGTTTGATATTTTCACAAATATAACAAGGATTGTTTGGAAGTTAATTTGTTTTTATGTTTTCAAAGTTGAGGAAATCAAGGAAGTCAAATTCATTAATTGTACATTCAGATATGTGTTAAAGAATCACATGTGTAACTTGTCCGCTGATATATTTTAATTAACAATCAATTGTGAGAGTTTTACAACAAAACCATCATATAATAGTTTTTAATTTCTAACATTGATTCTGAGAACCAATGTTTACAATAGGATTAAAGATTTATTTGGAAGTCATGTTGCTTTTCCAAGTAGTGTGTAAAAATGTGGTTGCTCCTAAAAAAAGCAGCCTTCAAACCAGAGTCATTCACAATCATTATATGTCAAAATTACCCTTTTGCTTTCTGGTTAATTTATTATCGCCTCAGAATAAGAATAACTGGAATAAGTAGTGTTCCACATTTTATCAAATGCAGTAAAGATTATTTACAAGAGACACACTGGTTCATTCTGGTTTTGAAATGACAATCCAGCCTCCATTTTAACTATTACTTCATTTAAGAGAGAAAATCAAACCTCAGTAATGATATTTTTAATAAGCTATTTGGAATTACCCATATTATAGTGGATTTTATAGCTACCCTACTGACTTAAAATAGTTATTGTCGTTACCTTACTGACTTAAAAACTCCAATACAAGATATTAGAAGGATTTTTCAGTAATATAGAAATTGAAAAGCCACTTCACATATGGGATCACCTCAGTTGGAAATTGTCCCGAAATAATCAAGTACCAAGATTATAACACAATCCGTTAGAAGCTGTTACATACTGCATAAGTCACCAACTAATGTTTACTGATAAAAGTAATCAATGCGGACTGAGTGTTAATTTCAGGATATATCCGTTGATATTGCTTGCTTAAACCTTTTTGTTCGAAATATGAAATTCCAATTCTACTTGTATTTTTAAGGTACAGCAGTAATTAGACTGGCATTTTTGATTGATCAGTAACCTGCTGCAAATCACTTTGACAATAACAGTAAATTACTATTTTAAAAACTGAACCCAGGGCCCAAATCTAAGATGAATGCCATCTTTTGGGGTTAAAACTGACTTTTACTGTTATTTTTATTACTTGGGTGTTTCTATATTTTTGGTGGAAGATTTTTTTTTACAATTTTGATGTAATGATATATTCAAACATGCCTTTAAATTCTCACAGATCTTTGATGCCTTTGCTTGATTTAAATCGTTCACAAGGTAGTTCAGTCGAGCTGAAAGCTGTCAGCAAGGAAAATAGCAGTACACTGAAAGCAGCATTTCCATGACATGATTCAGTAGCTTAAAAGATGTATAAAAGTTCTTTTAAAATTATATTTTCAACCTGCTAACAAATATTCAAAATTTTCAACTTATTTAGAAGAATCAATTGAGAAAAGGTTTGAACCCTAAGTCTATTCTAGATGAATAAATTTAATTAGGAAAATTTGTATAATTCATAACTTTATTCAGGAAAATTTTTCAAAAATGATTCTAATTACTGGATTTAGCAGGCTGGCCCTTTAAGAAAAATATCCCATGTCACATGCCTAAATCTATTCCGTCATTTATCCATTCTACAATAGTTTTCTTACCATAGCAACAGTTAACATATCAAAAAAGGTTGCCCTCCTTCTCATCTTCTCCTTTGTCTCCATAGCTTTTTCAGGTAGAAGTTGAAATGTATTGCACTCATGTTTTGTGCATGAAACAACTATATACCATAATAATAAATTGAGCAGTGAATCAACCAGCGTCCTATCTGATGTTGGATCCATTGCTAAATATGTCAGACTCATTTTATGCAGGTACCTAAAACAGACAGTGGGTTCTATTAAATATGTTAATCAGTGATTAAACATCCATTAAAGAATCCCTGTTTAACATGTATTACCTAACCCCCTCCCACTTGCAGGTTCAGGGAAAATTAGATTGTTCGATGCATGCCAATGACGATTAAAGCATAGCTGATTGTTCCTGCCTCTGCAAAGGAAGGAGGAATTTCACAGAAATGCTTTCCGATGGTTAGCCTGAAAATCTCAAAAATAAAGCAGCAGGTTTTTTTTAGATGTAGGAAAGTTTCTGTTGCAATCACCCAATCTTGATTACAGTAAAAATTTAAACTTTTTAAACTTTAAATACTACATTGGACATGAGTACTTTATAAACAGTGTGCCTTGCTGATGATGAGATTTATGTATTGTCTAATTTGGTTGGTGTTATAGCTTGCATTCCCATAATGGGGTACTGTGCTCCCATTTCATTATGAATGGAAGTTTTACTAGCTGGAGAATGTTCAGATTCCACCTCAATTTTTACTCTACGCACATAGGTTTTGGTGCTTTTGTGGCAAAAAAGGGAAAATTTAAGCACATACCTTTATAAAGCTTGCATGTTTCTGCCCTGCTATATTGCACAGCAGTCTGTGTATCATATCACTTATACTGTGGGCCATTCCACTGCTGCGAATATAAGAATAACAATTTGCTATAATTTCAACAAAGATTTTATTGTGTTTCAACATTTCTTGTTCATTTATTCACTTAAAGGATTTAGTTATGACTGTTGAACTTTGAAGCAGAATCACACAGATTTGAAAAGGAAGGCGATAGGTTGCAGGTACGAAAAATAGAGGAACATACTGATCAATATAAGTTAATCTGACCATAACTGTCACATTGCATATTTTGTCCACCTACAAATAAGGCAGTTTAAAAGATTTTTATGATGCCTCACCTCAAGTATTAGCTGGGTGGCTGGGATTTAAGTTTACTGGACCCACACATCCCATGCAATAAGAAACAGTTGGATTTCACCAGCACACTGGAGATGTGGGAGCTGGGGAGCTGGTAGAATTCATAAAATGGCAAGATAATGCAAGATGGCATGTCTATATTCTTCTCACCATCATGCCAATTTACCAGCCCTCTCCAATGGTATCAAATGCAGCGTGGTAGCATTTGTAACATATTTGAATAAATAACGAGAATGATGCCCAATCACAACACCACCTCAAAGCCATTTTTTAAGATTTCTATGAAGTTCAAGAATAGGCAAATTGTGTTCGCAAACCCCCACGCTTTTTCTTGTCATACTTGTTCCAATGTGACCTTTCAAAACTTGCCCTATTGTTTTTGAAAACCACAATTTCATTTTTTTTATTTCAATTTCTGTACAGTCCTATATCATTGCAGTCAGAGTCTAACTGATGACTCAGCAGCCTAACAGCTTCTTGGTCACGGGAAGCATAAATGTTATACTATACTGTAACTTTCAAATGAAAATTTCTGTTGTCAAAGAGTAAATATTGCAAGCGCTGAAACAAGATTAGTTACATGTTGTTTTTCATACATGGAATATTCAAGAAAATATAAGAATAATAGGCGTGTGTAGAGAAAAACTCTGACATTGACCATTTTGAACAATTTCATTCTTTCTAAAGATTCTGTAATTTTGCACAAAGCTCCCTATAATTTGATAAAAATGCCCAACTCAGAGAAGACTTGAAGATTGTTTGTGTAAGAAATGGAAGTGTTCTGTTGGTGACGATAAAACAAGGGTCAAAAGAGATTACTGAAGCAAAGAATAATGCAGTATTCTGTACCCGAACAATATTTCAAGTGTACTGGGACACTAATTCTGATAATGGGCCACAAAATTAAAATTGCCCTCTTCGCAAGCTGCCTCCTTTTTAAAAGGAAGCAAAGTGTGGTTCAAGTATTTTGAGTGGAGAAATGGCTCTTGTTGAACTTCCCCTTATTACATATTTGTATGATATGCTGGTGAGAAATTTTGTCAAGGTAAACATGTCAAAATATCCTGGCTTCTGACCCTTTTTTCAACTATTTTAAGTTTAATGCCACTACGAAAGCAGTCAAATCTGATTTTTGATCTCTGCATCTAAAACCCACCATAGGCAATGTTTAACAGGATGGAGTTACGCATATTATCCATGCTAATAAAGTAACCTACACAATGTAGATTTACTTTGATGCAAGATAGTCTTTCATCTATAAGCTATCTGGGCCTATTGTCAGTATTAAAAACCATCAACAAAAAACAATTTAAGATTGGATTCTTGTCAGATAATATGTTTTCAATGATTTAATGCAGGATTTATTGGGTGATAAAATTATCAGGGTGTAGATATAATGAAGCATTTCTACAAGCATTTAAAACACGAAAGCTTTGTCAAGAATTTTTTGTGATATCAATTGTATTTTATTTCAGTTAGCCTTAAACATTGTATTTTTAAATTGATTAAAAGTAAATTTCAAAACATTGCAAACAATTGGATTATAATTGTTTGGATTCTAAGTGTGTTAGATTTGATTATTAAAAGTTTATGGGATTTGATCCTTTGCTATATTATCACCTCCTTTTCCTTCCTCCCACTACCCAGAACCTAGTTCTGCCAATAGAGCGTATGCACAATTATATGTGGAAAGGCATGTTCCAATAACAAGTAAACTGTGGCATTAGACACCTTAACACGCCTCTGATTTTCCAATATCTTTCTTAGAAATTGAAATCTGTGGGTACAATGTTCTGCTCCCTGGAGATGGTAAGAGAGGAAATACTTGGGTGAGTTGTCCGTGAAGAGATACACTCACCCACTTCTCTCCACCTCACCAATCAG
The DNA here is from genome assembly GCF_021869965.1 of Rhincodon typus. Classification (NCBI taxonomy): domain Eukaryota; kingdom Metazoa; phylum Chordata; class Chondrichthyes; order Orectolobiformes; family Rhincodontidae; genus Rhincodon; species Rhincodon typus. Next base: position 32,413,020 of record NC_063350.1, read on the forward strand.
GCGCTGGGCAAGAAGAACCACTGAGAACTCTCAACTCATCTGCATTCAAGGCCTTTAAATGATCAATTAACTATCCACTTAAGGCCTCTAATTTGCCATATTCCAATTAAATGGCTGGTTTCCTGATAACCAAGGAAAACTGTTTGCGGGTTGGGTGTAGGATCTCAATATATTCCTCGGGACAATTGGAGGCACAGATGAGGGGCATATTGGTGACTGCTGAAAGCCAGCCCAACCCTGATCTTTATCCCCTCTGAGCCTGCTTCTCCCCATGACCCCCCAGTCACAATAAGGAAAAGAGGAACATCTCCATGCCGTCAATGGATCCCAACTGATGCTTCTTATGACTTTGAAGCTGCCAACCCCTAATTGACTGGCAGTTTCTGACAAGCCAGGCTTCTGCTGTTGAGACTTGAGATACACTGAGAAGTTTGCTGATCAGGTCTTAACAAAGTGGAGTTGGACACACACTCTTGGTGGTGAGGGTGGTTAGTCTATGCTAACATCTTTACTTAGTTTCAGAATAGTGAAATAATTGTGGTTGGTGAGTATGACCTAGGACAGATTAAAAGATGAATCCAATCATTTTTAAGATTGCTTTTTGCCAGTGGGCGAGGAGGCTGTTGTAGCTGAGTACTAGCACTCTTGGGGACATACTTTGATATATAACTGACCCCAAGACCTATAGCTGGCTGGCATCTAAGATGCATCTCTGTGGTATGATAAAATACCACAATTTCTTCACCACAGATGGGTCTGAATCAAGTAGGAACATGGGACAAATGCTTAGGTCAGCATTTTAAACTTCAAGCCAACCAGAGAAACTGTAATTATTGCCATGTGTCAGCCATTGATCAGTGGGATCTTTTTCATACTGAAGTCAGAAGGACGTGGATTCAAGTCCACTCCCAATATTTGAGCAGATAATCTAGGAGACAATACGGGCTGCAGTTGCTGGAAGCCAAAGTTAATAAACATGGAGCTGGACAAACACAGCAGGTCAGACAGCATCAGAGGAGCAGGAAAGTCAATGTTTCAGCCTGTAGCCTCAAGGTGCTGTTTGTCAGATGTTGCGTTTGTCCATGGCACTGTCTGCCTTCTCAGCTGGGAATCAAAGAGTCTTTGGCACGGAAGATCAGAGGGGAAATTCACATGTCATTTGGGCCAATATTCTTCACTCAACCAACTAAAGCAAATTAAATTGTATGGTAATTATCTCATGTATGACTTACAGTCCGCAATTTGGTTGTCACAGTTGGAATGCCACAACTGTTACACCCAGAAGCCAAACACAATTCCTCAAGTTGTTATCATTCTTGATGGGATTACAAATTGTAAATCTCCCCAGTGAGAGAGATGAAGTGGCCCCCCTTCTTTATTCACCCTTTTTCCTTTGGCTGGTTTCAGCAAGGATAATTTTAAAAGGATCCCTTCCCTTGTGACTTATATTCTTTGACACCCAAATGAACGTGTGTTTTAAAAGGAGCCAGTTTAGCCAGGGTTTCTTTAATTAGCAAAGAGTCAGTTCATTCATTACTAAATGTGAGAAGAACTAATAAAGCAACACACATACACACAAAGTAGATATGAGGTGAGTCCAAAAATGTAAAAACAAAAATGAACAGATCAGTTTTGAAATGTTTGCGAAGAGCAGATTCTTGAAAGGGAAGAATCATAACTGTGTCTGTAGTTTGGGACATAATCCATAAGGAATGGTCTGCCATTTAGCAGGGAGTCATCAGCCCCTCATTATCTTTGCAGTCACAGGAAATTACAGTCCATCTGTTTCTACACCTCTTTTCCCCATTGAAGGACTAACTTTTTTTAAGTCCCCTTTGCATCCGTAGGTTTCACTTCCATAGGTGACATTTAGGGGATGCCCTTCCCTTTCTCTCTCTCTCTCTCTCTCTCACTCACTCACTCACTCACTCATTTTTCACTCTCTCTCTCTCCAGGCAGCCACTTAATTTGCATCCACAACCATTTTTGACTATATCAGCCATTTTTTTAAAAACCCATTTGGAATTATATGATAAAAACGTCTGTACTACTTCGGGGATCTCGAGTCAAGGTCATGAAATTACGAGGGGGCATAGTTTTACAGTGAGTGGAGGTCGATATAGGGGAGAAGTCAGAGGTAGGTTCTTTACTCAGAGAGTGGTAGGGGTGTGGAATGCATTGCCGGAGAGGGTAGTGGAGTCGGCCTCATTAGGGGCATATGGATGATAGTATAAGGTAGGGATGGAGGTTAGATAGACCTTAGGTTTTGGGTAAAAGTTCGGTACAACATCGTAGGCCGAAGGGCCTGTACTGTGCTGTACTGTTCTATGTTCTATGTTCCAGAAGTGGAGTGACTGCCCTTGACATCAAGGTAGCATTTGACTGAGTGTGGCATCAAGGAGCACTCACAAAACCAGTGTCAGTGGGAATCAAGGGGAAAAATCTCAGCTGATTAGTCATACCTAGCACAAAGAAAGATGGTTGTGATTGTTGGAAGTCAATCATCTCATTCCTGGGATGTTGCTGTAGGACATGGCAGGTGATCCGCAAGCTTTTCAAACACATTGCCACGCAGCAGCAAAGCAAAGATTCATGGCTCTGATTTTTCACAGGGTTAGTTGTTTGAATTAGTCTCTGGCGAATCAAGTGACCTCAGTAAAAAAGGGACCATTTCAGGTCCAGTCAGTCAATCTGGGCTGCACTTACAACTCGGAATATCTAACTTGGAAAAATAAAGATCTAAAACTTAAAAGTTATTATTAACAATTCTGGTAAATAGATTTTCAAGGTACATTTTCTGCCATTTTAGTAGTTATTTATAACTTAAAATAATGGAGTTACAAAAGAAGACAGAGGGTTGAATTTTCTGTGTTGTGTGAACAATGATGAAACAGGGAATTGTGGTAAGGATGAGAAAATGAAGCAGAATCCCTCTGTTGAGAAAAGGTTTCAGTTTTTCCCCTTAAGCTTTACATGTCAACTTTAGAATTAGACCACTGAGAAGTGACTACCTTATTTCCATGTACTTGATGTACCTTTTTTAGCCCAGCCAGCCTTATTCCTACATCACTTCCAATTCCCTTCTCCTTCCCTGAGAAACCAGTTGGCACAAATCCCTGACACAAAGTCAGCAGTTACTTGGTGGCAGCAGTCACTTGCATGGCCCTGTCATCCCCACTGAATAGGCAAGGAGGTGGACATTTTGCTGTACAGCACTGGGCTAGGCCAACATCAGACCTGCGGCATGTACCAGCAGTTTACGTGGCAAATGCAGTAGACATGCTTCAAGCAAACAGTCATATCTGAAAGTAAAATGGGACCACTATTTACTAATTTGAAGTGAGACCATAGTCAGTAAGGAGGTACCTTCACACCCAGTCAAAGAGTTCATTCAATTCCAGTCTCAGTTGGCCAAGGTCAGTCTATTACATGGCCCTCCCTGACTCCAGGGATCTGTGTTCTCACAGTCCAGGTATTGGGCCACAGTCAACCTGGGAATTGGGTAATAATGGTCAGGGAGCTTACAAGGAACAGACTATGGAGTTCTGTGGAAGCAAGAGGCTCATCTGGGTTTGGGATAATTGGACTGTATCTCTAAGGGAATTAATTCAGTGAAAGGGGCAATTCATGATAAATTAGTGGGCTGTCAGAGTATAACAGGGAACTGAGAGTTCGTATTTTTATTTAAGCTTGTTGATTGCAGCCAGTGTGATCTGTGCTTCTCAGAGTATTTTGCTAATTTGTTTTTGTGGGAATGTACAAATTATTTTAATAAACTTCTTAAAATATGTTGTTAGAGGTATTTATAGAAACATCTAATAAAACGTATAACAGGATTTGGCAATATTTTAAACTCTGTTTTGGAAATACTGAATTACATTTATAAAGATTTGATAATGCTGCACTTTATACAGTAACCCATTGTAAAGAGGGACCTGCTTCTGCAATAAGGATTTTCTGTTAAAATTGGAAGCTTCATTTCACATGAAATTTTAGAAACTCACAGTTAGCCTACATAGTTACTACAATTTGTTTTTTTCAAATCGGTAATATACAGGTTTTGTGTAATATTCAGAATTTATACTTGTGTCCATTTATTTGTATAGTATTTATTGTCATTGCCCTGTACATTATTTGAGTTTGTGGGTTCATAGTGTATTGCAAACAGGACACCTTAACTCTTTCCAAATAAACTAACAAAAACTAAATATATTCTTTATGCTGGAAACACTCAGCAGGATTTGGCAGAATCTGTGGAAAAAGAAAAGTACTCAAATTTGAATTCAATATGTCTCTTCTTCAGAACTAAAGCAAGGTAGAAATATGATGGGTTTATGCCATTGAAAGAGGTGAGAGATGAGGAAGAGAAAAAGGAAAGATCTGCGATAGGGTAGAGGGCAGGAGAAATGAAATGACAAAGTTGTCATGCAACAAAAGGTAATGATCAAAGCAGAGAGACAAAGCACTTGCCCAATATGAGTGTGAAAAGCAGAATAATGAACTCTTCCAATCAAAAGCAAAAGCAAGATTTAGATAGGCACATAACAGAAATCATGATAGAAGACTGATTTTGCGGTTTGAAATGGTGCTGCACAATTTAGCATAAATCAATACAGGAAAGACACCAGTGTCACATCCTAGGTCAAAAATTTGGAATGGGAGTCAAAAAGCAAAGGAGGGTGAAAAATAGAGTGACCATGTTCTGCAAAATATGGAATGGACTGGTGGGAATTGATAGACAGAAATATCTGGTGCCCCCTAGCAATGAGAAAATAAGTGGTAGGTATCCACGTATATTATTAAGACTATTTGTTTCTAAGGTAATATATCAACAAAGTACAAACCCACAATGAAGCAAGCTGCCAAAGGAAATTGTTACAGTCCCATCACTTGAAATCTTCAACACTCATCTTTAGATTGTTTCCATTTCATAGTTTTCATTCTGTGGAAGTCATGGCATAGTTATAATGTCATTGGACTAGCAATCCAGAGTCCCAAACTAATGTTTTGGCGACATGGGTTCAATTCCACCATGGCAGATGGTGACATTAGAGTTCTTGCCTAGCGATAACTATATAATAATTGTCATAAAGACCCATCCTATTCACTAATTCCTTTTGGGGGTGAAATCTGCCATCTGCACCTGGTCTGGCCTACATGTGACTCCAAACCCTCAGCAATGTGGTTGGCTTTTAACTGTCAACTGAAATGGCCTGGAAAGCTACCTAGTTGTATTAATCAAATACAAAGCTTAAAGAAGAGAATAAAAACAGGCAGATCAACAGCCTTCAAATTAGAAAATAACAGAGGCAGGTACAGCCCTGTCAATGCTGCAAAGCCATCTTTATCAATATGTAGGTGCTTGTGCCAGAATTTGGTGAATAGTCACTTAGATTAGTAAAATCATCATTCACATAGAAAGTACCTGAGCAGTGTCCCAGATACTAATGTTGTTTTGCTGATGGGGAAGAACATAATCACCAATAATCATCAGTTGTAGCACAGTATACAATTGGGAAGGAGTTGCTCTGGTAGTCCTGAATATTAAATGCGGCCTCCACAATGACTGTTACCATTTTTCATAGATGCAACATAGAAAACATCCGATCTGAATGCATCACAGCTTGGTACGGCAACTGCTCTCTCCAAGACTGCAAGAAATTACAGAGAGTTGTGAACGCAGCCCAGGCCATCACGAAAATTAGCTTTCCTACCATTGACTTCATGTACACTTCCTGCTGCCTCGGAAAAGCAGCCAAAATAATCAAAGACCCCTCCTATCCCAGTGATACTCTCTTCCACCCTCTTCCATCAGGCAAAAATTTGAAAACACATTTCAACAGATTTAGGAACAGCTTATTCTCCACTGTTATCAGACATATTAATGGATGTCTCCTATATTAGAATTGATCTTTCTCTGCACCTTCTCTGTAGCTATAACACAATATTCTGCATTCTGTTCTATTACCCTGACATGCTTATGAAAGAGATGATTTATCTGGTTAGCACACAAAACAATACTTTTCACTGTATCTCAGTACATGTGACAATAATAAATCAAATCAAATCAAAACAAAGTCTCACAGCATCACGTCTGACATATGCAAGGAAATCATCTATAAGTAATCACCTCCATTCTCCTCAGCTGATGAATCAGTAATTTTCCATGCTGACCACCAGTAGGAAGAGGTTCTGAGTTTGACAAGGACTCAAGAGGTACTCAGGGTGGGGGACCTCAATGTCCAAAGTGAAGAGTGCCTGTATGGCACCACTGCAGATCAAGCTGGCAAAGTCATAAAGAACATAATTGCTACATTGCATCTGCAGCAGGTCATGAGGGCAACCACAAGAAAATCTTACTTGACCTTGTCTTCATCAATTATAGATTAATCTGTCCATGACAGTATTTGTAGGAGTGGCCACTGTACAGTCATTTTGGAGACAAAGTTCTGAATTCACACTGAAGATACCTTTTATCATGCAGAGTTTACATTTCGGGTCCGGTGACCCTTCCTCAGAACATTTCGGTTCTGAGGAAGGGTCACCGGACCCGAAACGTCAACTCTGTTTTTTCCCTTCACAGATGGTGCCAGATCTGCTGAGCTTTTCCAGCAACTTTGTTTTTGTTCCTGATTCACAGCATCTGCAGTTCTTTCAGTTTTTATACCTTTTATCATGTCGTGTGGTGCTCCCACAACACTAAATTGGATGGAGTTCAAACCAACATGGAACCAAAACTGGGCATCCACAAAGTGCTGTGACTACAGCCAGACATCCCAGCATCACAAATGCCAATCTTCAAAAATTTGATTCACTTCATGTGATATCAGGAAATGGTTGAAGATACTAAATACAGTAAAGGCTATGGCCCTGATGATATTCTGCAATAGTACCGAAGACATAGGAACATAGAACAGGATTGGGTCATTCAGTCTGCTGAGCCTGCCACATCATTCAATACAATCTTGGCTGGACAGTTTCCACAGTCCTCTGAGATAGATAATTTCAATGGTTCGCCACCCTCTGAGTGAAAAAAAACTCTTCATCCAGGACATAAGGGACATTTCCATTTATTTTTAAATTATGCTCCCTAGTATTAGACTCCAAGCAGGTGAAATATTTCATCTACGTCCACCCTGTCTTTCCCTTTAAGAATTTTGTAAGTTTAATGAGATCATCTCTTATTCTTCGAATCTCTAGAGAATACAAACCCAGTTTGCTTAATCTCGCCACACATTTATCCACATTATATTCCATCTGCCATTCATTAAGCCTGTCCAAATCCTCCTGTAACTTTGCATCTTCTTCACAACACATATTTCTGCTTAGCTTTGTATCATTCGCAAATTTGGAAATATTACATTTTGTCCCCAACTCCAAATCACTAATAGATATTGTGAACGACTGGGATCCAAGTACTGATCCTTGTGGTACACCACTAGTCACAGCCTGCAAACATGACAATGACCCATTTATTCTGACCCTAGTTAACAGATAGAGAACAATTATTTATCCACATCAGTAAGTTATCTTCTATCCCACGTGTTTAATTTTTCTAACCAGCTTCATGTGGGGTCTTTAAAAGCCATCTGAAAATTTAAGTATAATATGTCCAACGGCTCTCCTTTCATCAATTTTGTTAGTAACATCTTCAGAAAAACTCCAATAAAGGGTCCAGACCCGAAACGTCAGCTTTCCTGCTCCTCTGATGCTGCTTGGCCTGCTGTGTTCATCCAGCTCTACACCTTGTTATTTCTTACCATTTGCAAAACTATGTCAACTATAGCCAATCGAATTATTATCAACCAGGTATATTAAACAGGACAAATCCAACCCATCAAATTACTGCTCCATTTGACAGTGCTATCAAGCAGCATTTGCAAAGTAATAAACTGCCCATTGTCACTTAGTTTAGGTTCTACCAGGGCCAATCAGATCCTAACCTCTTTACAGCCTTGGTTCAAATATACACAAAAGAACTGAACTCCTGAGGTGAGGTCAGAGTTACTGCCTTTGATATCACGGCACCCTTGAACTAGAGTCAGTGGGAATCAGGAGGAAATCTCTCTGCTGTGGGAGTCATACGGAGCACGAAGGAAGGTAGTTTTGATTATTGAAGTTCAATTATCTTAGCTGTTATCTTACCTTCAGCTGTTTCATCAATTACCTTCCTTCATCATCAAGTTAGAACTGGGCTTGTTCACTGATGGTTACAGAATATTCAGCACCAACAAACAGAATAATCTTCGTTTGTATTTGGAATGATTCCAACTCCATGTCATCAACCATTTCTGCACATGTTGCATACTTGTAAGCCAGGGACCATACCTTCTTAGCTTTTGGACAGGATGTTGTGTTATGTCTCATTGTGAGTATGCTGTTAAGAGACATTCTTGTAATATCATCACTGATTTGTAGCATGTGACCTGAATGTATGGTGGTCTCATTCTGCATCTTCCCTTGGATCATTTGAAGCATGACTCTATACTAGAAACATAATGCAATGTTTGTACATTACAATAGTTACTTGTAATGAAGATCTACTAGATTCTTCATTACCATAATATCGACACTTGTTTTCTTCTATTATGAGGGATAGCATTAGAATCGCTGAAGCCAAACTCAAACCACAGGGTTTGAATTCACATTTCAATGACTTGCCTTTCTTAACTTTGATAGACACTGTGTGCAAGTTTCAGGACCCAAGACCAAATAACATGAAGAGCAAGTGCTGTTGGGTTCTGGAAACTAGGCACCCATCATTGAATTAGTAAACCCATTGAGTACAGCTCCCATACTCCTAAAAAATGCCCTAAAAATATGTCTATTCTCCATTTCAGAATAGCATTCACAATATACTGGTGCAATTTTTTTTTCCAATCTTCCACTGCAGACATCATGTGTCCCCTCTATAAGAGATTGCCACCTTCATGCAAGAGTTTTTTACAGTTCGGCGCATGACCCACTAGGAGATTACTGGCTTTGTGCTAACCCCATGTCCAAGATCATAGAATCATTGAATTTTACAGTACAGAAGGAGGCTATTAAATCCATTGTGTCTGTACTGTTCTCGAAAGAACTACCCAGCTAGTCACATTCTCTACTCCTATCTTGTAGCCCTCTAAATTAGTCACTTTCAAATATATATCCAGCTCTCTTTGGAACTTCCCATGGAATCCACCTCCACTATTCTCCCAGGCAGTGCATTCCAAATCTTAACTCTCAAAGGTGCCCAGGACTGAACACAATACTCCAAATGTGATCGAACCAATGATTTTTAAAGGTGTAACATCAATTCATTGCTCTTATGCTCTACGCCTCTATTTATAAGCCCAAAGATCCTATACGTCATAGAGTCATACAGCACTCAAAACAGACCCTTCGGTCCAACCAGTCCATGCTGAACATTATCCCAAACAAAATTAGTCCCACCTGCCTGTTCCTGGCCCATATCCCTCCAAACCTTCCCTATTCGTATATCTATCCAAATGTCTTTTAAACGTTGTAATTGTACCCACATCCACCACTTCCTCAGGAAATTCATTCCATATATGACCCGCCCTCTGTGTAAAAGATTTGCCTCATATGTATTTTTTAAACCTCTCCCATCTCACCCTAAAAATGTGCCCCCAAGTCTTGAAATTTCCAATCTTAGGGAAAAGATAACTACAATCAACTCTGTCTATATCCCTCATTAGTTTATCAACTTCTATCAGGTCACCTCTCAACCTCCTATGCTCCAGCAAAAAAGTCCCAGCCTACCCAGCCTTTCCTTACAACTCAAACTTTTCATATCTGGCAACATCCTGGTGAATCTCTCCAGTTTGATAATATCCTTCCTATAACTGAGCGACCAGAACTGGACACAGTATTCCAGAAGAGGCGTCATCAATGTCCTGTACAACCTCAGCAATGTCCCAACTCTGATACTCAAAGGATTGAGCAATGAGGGCAAGCATGCCAAATGTCTTTTTAACCACCCTGTCTGTATATGATGCAAACTTTAAAGAATTATGTACCTGCATAATTATGTACCCCTAGGTCCCTCTGTTCCACAACACCACACAAGGCCCTACCATTAATTGTATAAGCCCTACGTCTTCATAACAACCATTTTAACTTGACTGGCCACATCAGACAATCATGCAGATGAACCCTAAAGTTCCCTCTGTTCCTCTATTCCCCTCAACATAGTACCATTGAGCCTGTATTGTCTCTCCATATTTCTTTTACCAAAATGCATTTTCTCTCATTTTCTCTGAATCGAATTTCATCTGCCAGGTGTCTGCTGATGTGGCCGACTTGTCAATGTCCCCCTGAAGTTGCTCAGCATCATCCTCGCAATTCACTATTCTCCCTAGCTTAGCGTCCTCTGCAAATTTAGAGATTTTGCCCTCAAGACCTATTTCCAAATCATTCATAGAAATCAGAAAATGCAAGGGTCCAAACACTGATCCCTATGGAACACTACTTTCAAATAGTCTCCAATGTGAGTAATGCCCACCTATACTTAACTTAAAAGAACTCAATCAAATTTGTCAGGCACAACCTATCCTTGACAAAGTCATGGATAGTAGGAACTGCAGATGCTGGAGAATCTGAGACAACAAGGTGCAGGGCTGGATGAACACAGCAGGCCAAGCAGCATCATAGGAGCAGAGAGGCTGACGTTTCGGGCCTAGACCCTTCATCAGAAAAGGGGGAGGGGAAGGGGGTTTTGAAATAAATAGGGAGAGAGTGGGAGGCGGATAGAAGAGGGATAGAGGAGAGGATAGGTGGAGAGGAAACAAACAGGTCGAAGAGGCGGGGATGGAGCCAGTAAAGGTGAGTGTAGGTAGGGAGTTAGGAAGGGGATAGGTCAGTCCAGGGAGGACGGACAGGTCAAGGGGGCGGGATGAGGTTGGTCGGTAGGAGATGGAGGTGCGGCTTGAGGTGGGAGGAGGGGATAGGTGGGAGGAAGAACAGGTTAGGGAGGCAGGGACGAGCTGGACTGGTTTTGGGATGCGGTAGGGGGAGGGGAGATTTTGAAACTTGTGAAATCCACATTGATACCATTGGGCTGCAGGGTTCCCAAGCGGAATATGAGTTGCTGTTCCTGCAACCTTCGGGTGGCATCGTTGTGGCACTGCAGGAGGCCCAGGATGGACATGTCGTCTGAGGAATGGGAGGGGGAGTTGAAATGGTTCGCGACTGGGAGGTGCAGTTGTTTATTGCGAACCGAGCGTAGGTGTTCTGCAAAGCGGTCCCCGAGTCTCCGCTTGGTTTCCCCGATGTAGAGGAAGCCACACCGGGTACAGCGGATGCAGTATACCACATTGGCAGATGTGCAGGTGAACATCTGCTTGATGTGGAAAGTCTTCTTGGGGCCTGGGATGGGGGTGAGGGAGGAGGTATGGGGGCAGGTGTAGCACTTCCTGCGGTTGCAGGGAAAAGTGCCGGGTGTGGTGGAGCTGGAGGGGAGTGTGGAGTGGACAAGGGAGTCACAGAGAGAGTGGTCCCTCCGGAAAGCCGATAAGGGTGGGGAGGAAAAGATGTCTTTGGTGCTGGGGTCGGATTGCAGATGGCGGAAGTGTCGGAGGATGATGCGTTGGATCCGGAGGTTGGTGGGGTGGTACGTGAGGACGAGGGGGATTCTTTTTTGGTTCTTATTGCGTGGACGGGGTGTGAGGGATGAGTTGCGGGAGATGTGGGAGATACGGTTGAGGGCGTTCTCGACCACTGAGGGGGGGAAGTTATGGTCCTTGAAAAACGAGGACAACTGAG